>NW_024425564.1:16785556-16865911 GCF_017311325.1 Ursus maritimus
GAGCATAGGTAGATGAAGTGGCCGCAATGGGGATTTTCCTAGAACAGAGCTGGTCTTTCTGATGGAATCTAAGCTTCTGGAGACAGACTAACAGATAATGGGAAGAGATGGCTTTTGGCTTCAATTAGCCCTGGGTTTAAATAAGAAGTGAATACAAACATGTGCCTACTTTGTCCAAGGTGAGCTGTATAAAGTCCACAGTATGATACCTGACACAGAGTGGGCCCTCAATACAGCAGAATCTAATCTTATCTAGAATGCAATACAAAATACAATACTATCAAGTCTCTGTCCATGCCAAACCCAGCATCCAATAGGAGAAACAGACCCACTTAAGTTAGTGCCTCCCTAAGGATCACATGGCTGGTAAGGGGCAGACGCGTCATGGCAGTGAATGTGATCACAGGGAAAGAGAGGGGCAGCCGAGGAGACTGGGACAGGCCTGGGGGAGACGGGTGGCAGTGAGAAGTGAGAAAGCCAGCAATGCAGAGGACCTCTAGAGGCCCTTCAAAGCGGTCAGGCACTGCTAGGGTGCCTACTTGGATGAGGGCACACGCAGTATTGGTGGCCACTAGGAACATGGCTACTTCTGCAAGAGCTGGCCTATCATTGGGATGACAGTGGTTGAGGTGTGAAAGGAAGGTGAGGAAGTGGAGCTCGTGAGTGCCAATGGCCCCATAGAAGCCAAAGGGAAATAAGTGGGACAGGAGCTTGACACGGAAGCAAAGAAGCCGAAGTGTACTTGTGCGTGTGCGAAACGGGAGTGTGCTTTAAGGAGGGAGCCGAGGAGCCAGCAGAGGGAAGGGGAAGTTTTAGGAGGGCAGGCACCTGAAAATTAGTGGGATTTCAGAGACAGGAACTGTGGTAACCGATAGCAGTGTAGAACTGCTAACTTGGGTAAAAATAATGGGCGCTTCTTTATGAGGAAAAAATGGAGGCAACTGAGGATTTTCTGGCCCAGTAAGTTTGATAAGGACAAAAATGCCAACTTACTTGATAAATGGTACTAGGACAAGAAGATATCATTTTGGATAAAGTTAAGCTGAACCCATACCTCCATTCTTACACTAAAATAAATTCTAAATGCATCAAAAATTAGACATGAAAAAGTACCTATAAAAGCATTAGAAGAAAATAGAGAATTTTGGAGTCTTGGAGTGGGAATTTGGCATGATGCAAAATTTAAAGGCAATGAAGTAAAAAGTAACTACAAATTAAAATCTTCTGTATTAAAAAATGTAGTAAGGAAGGCCAAAAAATAAATGACAAATGGGGAAAATATATTTGTGATAAATGACAGGAAATAATAAAACAGTGAATAAATTAACATAGAAAAGAGACAGAGCTGGCTAACATACATAAACTATCCTTAACTTGACCCATAACTAAAGAGATACCACCTTTTACAGGTCGGATTGGTAGAGAGGACAATGTCTGATGTTCTCGGGGCTACAGTGAGGTGAAGACTGGGTTGCCGGGATAGTAGCCTGCTGCACAGCGTGGGAATGTTGATGTGTCTTCAATGCCCGTCCCTTTGACTAAACTCTTTCGCCTCTTGGCCTGTATTTGACATGAAGACAGGTACTGGGGATGTCCTTAGCTGCACTGCTTATGATGGCAAACAGCTGAGGTCAGTGTAAATGTCTGTCACTAGGGGCCCAGTTAGTAAATTACCACATATGCATACTGTCGAATACTATCCAGACATTATAAAGGGAAAAAAAGGTTATCTGTTCTGATGTGGGAGAATATATATTTAAGAAAAAAGAGGCTGTAAAAGAGTATTTTTAGTGAAATGTCATCTGTTTTAAACAGAAGAGTACACATATATGCATACACACATACTACCTCTAAATGCACAGGAAATTTCTGGAACACTATGTAAGAATTTTAATGTGGGAAGTGAGACTCAGAGTCAAGAGAACAGAGTGAGAGCAACTTTCTTCTGCCTTTTAAGTTCTCTTGAAAATGTAATATTTTGATTAAAAAATTGTAATAAAGAGATGTATATCTCTGAAAGATCAAGTTACCCAATTTGCAAATCACAGGGGGTTATTGGTTTTGTACTATTCCCCTTCATTCTAACATTTGATAATGATCACCATGTCAAGTAGATCCTTAGGGGTGAGGGCTCTCAGTCTGTGTGAATCCTGGGTCCCTTACTTTTTAAAGACAGAGGGTACATAATTAAACTCCTCTAAACTTCATTTACCTCATCTCATAGTACTGGCTGAAAGATTAAATGAGACCGTGCATGTAAATCATTTAGCATATGAAGTAAGTGCTCAATAAATGTGATCTATTATCATTATTAATAAAATTCTTTCATTTTACAGTTTGCCACTGCCCTTTTACAAATAATTCTTGCTTGACTTTTGCTTTTAGATTATAAAACATTATTATCCTATCTGCATTCTACACAGCCCCATTTTTACTGAGTTTCAGAGAAATTAAGTGGTTAGCCTAAGATCACAACCTAGGGTTTAAAAGCAAATCTTCTGACTTCAAGAGTTTTCTCCCTCTTGATCATAGCTGTCTGTCGACTAACAAGCCCACGGCCCCTATATTTTGACATGAATTAATGTTGATTGTAAAATCCTAGGCATTAGGGTCCATTAAGCTCTTTATTACTTCATATGGTACTTTGGACAGAGGAAACCAAAGTGCTACTTAAAACTAAATTCTGAGGAGTACAACTTTCCTTAAAAAGATTTAAATAAATCTGTCAACATGGTTAGCAATGATAGCACAAAAAGTTCAAAAAGCACAGAAAAGAAAAAAAAAAACCTCACAAAAATGGGTAAATCACCTGTCCAAAAAAAATCAATATATGCTTCATTTAGTCTATGAATCTGATCACTGTTGTTCCAAATCTAGGCATTTTCATTAGAGTACTACCACGTTCAATAATTCTTTATATAACAGAAGCTGATCTGACCCAAATAATTTTTTTCCCTGAACTAGAAAAGTAGGTGATATTGGCATCTTCATTTAGTAGACAAGACAAAGAATTTATACAATTTTCCCAAGGTCCTTCAGTGATTTAAGGGCAGAAACAGATCTGAGTTCAGTCGCTTGCTTTCTAATTTGCCTCATATGCCACACACCGAGATCACACTCTTTCCTGCTTTAATTTTTTCATAGGCGTTTCCTGAAATCAGTTCTGAGTTTATTTTGGAATAATAAAGCATTACACTGAGCACACAGAGTAGAAAGAACTGGAGTCTCAGTAAATTCCTTAATTGACTGAAAATAATTGACTTCCTTGAGTTTTTTTTTTTTTAAACAGTTTGGCTCAAACTGAGAATGCACATTTTTTTTTAATAGCTGTGACTTCTAAATGCTCTCCTTATGTATTAATGTATTTTAGCACAATGTATCTCTGCTTAGGAAACATCCACTTAGAAGGAAATTCACTTGGTATTCCGTAGTAGCACCATCTCTGTTCTGAACTATCCTAATGAGGAATCAAGGAAATATGATGGCTCTAATAGGCTGTACATTGAAAATTAATTTAATGTTGTTATTTAATTGAAATCACTGCCCTCCCAAACACACACACACGCATGCATGCACAGTACGACTGGTCACCTCTGATGTGACTGAAAACTGTAGTCGGAAAACATCATTTATTTAAAAATTTCTTCTCAAAGATTTATTTATTTACCTTAGAGAACAAAGAGAGAGCGCATGCATGTGGGAGTGTGGGAAGGGGCAGAGGGAGGAGGGGAAAGAGAATCCCAAGCAGTTTCCACCTTGGGTGTGGAGTCCAACATGGGGCTGGATCCCAAGACCCTGAGATCATGACCTGAGATGAAACTAAGAGTTGGACGCTCAGCCAACTAAGCCACCCAGGTGTCCCAGATCATTTACATCAGTCATCTTCCTCTGACATCTCTGGAAGCATTTTGGGTCAGACTCTTTCTTGGAACACAATGCAGTTAGAAATCTCTGTGCCATGTCTCTCAGCTGCCCAAAATTGAGTACTTGGAGGGAAAGAAGCAGACAGTGTAAGTTAAAGTCTCTATGTTTTAATAGTGAGGTGGAAGGACAGCTACTGATTTACGTGACCTCAAAATCCCAATCTTTTCCCCAGGAAGGGCTGTTGAGAATTTACCGGCATGTTCCATCCCAACTGAAAGAAAGATTAAAAAATATCTAGGTTGCAACTCCCACTGTGGGATGTACCCGGCTTAGAGTCCCAACAGTCAAAATCAAGGGTCCTTTTTCATGAGATACTCTAAGATCTTAAGTGAAAAAGATATATCAGAGCTGTGGATTGATCGGTCTAGGTTCTCAAATTAGTCTTCCATAGTACACGTACATTAAGTCAGAACAACTGAATTGATGTAACTGATCAGGGAAATTCAAACCCAACGTGCCATTCCCAAAACTGACACAATTAGAGTTACTGGCGTTGAGTTATGGAGAACAAATGTGAGTTATTGATTATGAGAGGTTCAGTGTTCACTGCACCGAGGATTACAAGCGAACCTGCAGAAATTAATTATGAATATAAAATATCCCAACTCTACTCTCAAGAAGTGAGAATCTCACTCAGATGTGATCATACATATTTCTTATCAACAAATAATGGAAAAGCTCCTAACAGTCTCACAACTACTTACTAGAATTAAAGCTAGTGTTTGGAATCATGAAATGGTATGATCAGAGTAGGCCCGAGAGAGCTTCCTGGAGAATGCAGCCTTGCATAATTTTATTTATTAAAGATTTTATTTATTTATTTGACAGAGATAGAGACAGCCAGCGAGAGAGGGAACACAGCAGGGGGAGTGGGAGAGGAAGAAGCAGGCTCCTAGTGGAGGAGCCTGATGTGGGGCTCGATCCCATAACGCCGGGATCACGCCCTGAGCCGAAGGCAGACACTTAACGACTGCGCCACCCAAGCGCCCCATCATAATTTTAATACTTCAGTCTTGCAAACTGGTTTCCGAACCTGAGCCCACAGCTTTAAGAAACCCAGATATTCTTATGCAAAACTTTGTATGTATAGGTGTATCTATTTCTGGCGAAAGGGTAAAGAGCTTTAATCAGATAGAAGTCACTGTGTTTAAAACCTGCCTCAATACCAGATTGCTGGGACGACGGCAGAGCAGGAGGACCCTAAGCTTGCCTCCTCCCAGGGACACAACTAGGTAACATGCATATCAGCTAAATAACCCAGAAAACAACCTGAAGACTGGCTGAACAAACTCCACAACTAAATGCAGAGAAGAGGCCACACTGAAGAGACTTGGTAGGAAGCAGACACATCTGCAGGGCTCTTGGTGGGAGGGAGGGACCCCCAGGTGCAAACAGGAGAGAAACAGACCCCCACACTGGGAAGCCTGCACTGCGAAGGTGAATCCTGGTAACATTTAGCTTTGAAAACCGGAGAGACTGAATATCATGAGTTCTTACAACCAGTGGGACTTAAAACCTTGAATTTTAAAGATCAGCTGGCTCAGCTCTGGGAGAGCAGGGAGGGGAAATGAGTCCCTGACCTTAGAGAGACAACACAACAAATAGCCACAGAGATATAGTGTAGAAATAGCAGTTTGAAAACCCAGCTGAGGTCTATACGAGGGAGAGCTGTTTACTCATCTCAGAGCTGTTCTGGAGGGACAGAGATTCTTGAGGGATTCCCCCAGGAACAAAGGCACTAGCAGGTGCTATTCTTCCCTTCTCCCCGCCCCCCCCATTGCTAACACTGCCTCTCCCCCCACCACTGCACTTCAGTGGATCTGTCCCCTCCAGCCAGGCCTGCCGCAGTCCCTGTGCTGAAGGCCTGCACCCCCAGAAGGCCTGTGAGCAAACCTTGCAAACGCTGTTCATCCAGCCCCTGCATGTTGCAGATCTGCCTCCTCCAATATGCTCTTGGCCAAAGCTCATTAAAAGCGGTGCCCCAAGCCTGGCAGTGTGCAAGCAGCCCCAATAGGGGTCAGCACCTCTCCAAAGACTCCTGACCCAGAGAGAGGGAAAGATAAACCCCACACACCAGTCAGACTGTGGCCCTAGCAGGGGACAATACAGGGAAAGCACCCTGCAGTTTGGTGCTCTGACCTTTCCCAAATGCCTGGTCTGACTCAACTCAAGGCCAAGAAAGCCACAGACTGGCCCACTAACACCACGGGAATCAAACACTACCCGTAACAGGTAAAGAGAACCACTGCATATGACCAGGAGGGCAGAGTAATGGAAAGTAATCAAACTGAGGAGATGAGAGAAAAAATTATGCAAAATGAGAAGAGATTTAGGGAACTCAGTGACGATACCATCAAGTATCATAATATATGCATTATAGGGATCCCAGGAGAACAGAGAGAAGAGGGGGCAGAAAATTTATTTGAAGAAATAGCTGAAAACTTCCCAAATCTGGAGAAGGAAAAGAAATCCATATCCAGAGGCACAGATATCATCCAACAAAATCAAGCCAAGCAGATTAACACCAAGACACATAGTAATTAAAATGACAAAAAGTAGTAACAGGGAGTTTTAAAGGCAGAGAGAGAATGGCTTCACAAGTGAATTCTACCTATCATTTAAAGAAGAATTAATACCTATTCTTCTCAAACTATTCCAAAAAACACAAGAGGAAGGAAAACTTCCAAATTCAATCTATGAGATCAGCGTTACCCTGATACCAAAACCAGATAAGGAGTCGACTGAAAAAGAGAACTATAGGCCAATGTCTCTGATGAACATAAATGCAAAAATCCTCCACAAAACATTAGCAAACTGAATCAACAATACATTAAAAAAATCATTCACCACGACCAAGTGGGACTTATTCCTGGGGTACAAGGGTGGTTTAGTATTTGCAAATCAATCAAGGTGATACATCACATTAACAAGGGAAAGAATAAAAAACATATGTTCACTTCAAGAGATGCAGAAAAAGCATCTGACAAAGTACAACATCCATTCATGATAAAAATCCTCAACGACGTAGGTTTAGAGGGAACACACTTCAACATAACAAAGGCCATATATGAAAAACTCATAGCTAACATCATACTCAATAGTTGAAAAACTGAGAGCTTTTTCCCTAGAGTCAAGAAGAAGACAAGAATGTCCACTCTTACCAAATTTATTCAACATAGTACTAGCAGTCCTGGCCACAGCAATCATATAAGAAAAAGGAATAAATCCAAATTGGTAAGGAAAAAGTAAAACTCTCACTATTTGCAGATGACATGATATTATATATAGGAAACCCTAAAGATTCCACCATAAAACTACCACAACTGATAAAGGAATTCCATAAGAATAAAAAATAATATACAGAAATCCATTGCATTTCCGTACACTAATAATGAAGCAGCAGAAAAAAGGAATTAAGAAAATAATCACATTTACAATTACACCAAAGATAATAAAATACATAGGAATAAATTTAACCAAGGAGGTGAAAGACCTGTATTCTGAAAACTATAAACCACTGATGAAAGAAATTGAAGGTGACACAAACAAATGGAAAGATATTCTATGCTCACAGATTGGGAGAAAAAATATTTAAAAAATGTCCATAACTACTCAAAGCAATCTACAGATTTAATGTAATTCCTATCAAAATACTAACAGCATTTTCCATATAAATAAAACAAACAATCCTGAAATTTGTATGGAACTATAAAAGACTCCAAATAGCCAAAGCAATCTTGAAAAAGAAGAGCAAAACTACGGTATCACAATTCCAGATTTCAAGTTATACTACAAAGCTGCTGTAATCAAAACAATATTGTCTGGCACAAAAACAGACACACACATCAATGGAATAGAACACTGAAATATGTGCCAAATAATAGAACAGAATCATGGCAAGAATCTGCAACAAAGGAGGCAAGAATATGCAATGGGAAAAAGACAGTCTCTTCAACAAATGGTGTTGGGAAAACTGGTCAGCTACAAGAAAGGAATGAAACTGGACCACTTTCTTACACCACCCACAAAAATAAACTCAAAATGGATTAAGGACCTAAATGTGAGACCTGAAGCCAAAAAAATCCTTAAAGAGAGCAAAGGGAGTAATTTCTCTGACATTGGCCACAGCAATGTCTTTCTAGGTATGTCTCTGGAGGCCATGGAAACAAAAGTGAAAATCAACTATCGGGACTATATCACACCAAAAACTTCCGCAGGGCAGAGGAAACAATGAAACCAGAAGACAACTTACTGAATGGGAGAAGATATTTGCAAATGACATATCTGATAATGGTTTAGTATTCAAAATATATAAAGAACTATCCCCAAAACAAATCCAATTAAAAATGGGCAGAAGACGTGAACAGACATTTCTCCAAATAAGATATACACATGGCCAATAGGCGCATGAAAAGATGCTCAACATCACTCATCAGAGAAATGCAATCAAAGCTACAGTATCACCTTACACCTGTTAGAATGGCTAAAATTAAAGACAAGAAACAACAAATGTTAGCAAAGATGTTGAGAAAAAGGAACCCTCATGCACTGTTGGGAATACAAATGGTGCAGCCACTATGAAAAACAGTGTGGAGGTTCCTCAAAAAATTAAAAATAGAACTACCCTATGATCTAGTGGGTATTTATCCAAAGAATACAAAAATGCTAATTCAAAAGGATACAAGCATCCCTATGTTTATTGCAGCATTATTTACAATAGCCAAATTATAGAAGCAGCCCAAGTGTCCATCGACAGATGAATGGATAAAGAAGATGTGGCATATATATGCAATGGAATATTATTCAGACATAAAAGGAATGAAATCTTTTGCCATTTGCAACAGAGTAAAATGCTAAGTGAAATAAGTCAGTCAGAGAAAGACAAACACCTCATGATTTCACTCTTATGTGGAATTTAAGAAATAAAACAAATAAAGAATAAAAATAAGACAAACCAAAAAAACCAGACTATTTAATAGAGAAATGATGCTTAGTGGAGAGGAATTGGTTGGGGATGGGTGAAACATGTGAAGGGGAAGAAAGAGTACACTTACTATGATGAGCACTGAGTAATGTGTAGAATTATTGAATCATTATATTGTATGCTTAAAACTAATTTAATACTGCATGTTAACTATACTGGAATTGCCTTTAATTTTAGGAATTTGCCTTAAGAAAACAGGGATGTACACAAAGATATTTATGGCCACATTATCTGTAATAGGGGAAAAATAAAAAGAAACAAGTAAATTTTCCACATTTGGGGGATAGAATAAACAAATCATAGTAAGGCATAAAATGGAATACTGGAAGCCATAAAAAAAATCATGAGGCCAAAGAATTGATTCACATTAGAACTGTTCACCAAACCTTATGAAAAAAGAGGTTATAAACCCAGTGTGCATTTCTGATCCCCAGAGGGGCTAGAAAGGCAAACCTGGTCTTCATTTTTGTTCATGCCAGTGGTCCGTGTAGGTTGAATGATTGTCACAGGCAATTCAAGGAATGATCTGAAATCCTTCTGAGACCAGACTGACCCCAAACCTCTGAGTGTGAAGAGCCATGTGACTCTGGGAAGAACAGAACTCCAAGATAAAACCTCAGAAATGTACCTGAATGTAACTTAGGTTTTATCCTCATTAAAAAAGCACCCCCCCAGTGATATGCAGGAGCAAACTAGGTGACAAGGGAATAAGAAAAATCAACAGTTTGTAACCACTCGGTAAATAACTGATTCAGGCAAGGTACGTTAATGGGTCTGAAAACCACTGGTGAAAGGTGAAAGGTTGATGGGGCACAGGTTATTTATTCATTACAAAGAGAAACAGGATGCTTATAATGGAAATATCTGGTCAACTCCATGCTAACAAATGATCAGACTTAGCATAAACAAATAATGGTACAACCCGCAGTAGGGGCCTCCTGACACGATGCAACGGAAGAACGTCGTAGTACCAAAGCAGTGTTCCTGCCAAAGTGATTGCTCTGAGTGTAATAATGGAGAAGGAATCTCACACATTCATATTAGGGAACATTCTAGACTAAATTATGTCAGTATCATGAAATTTACCAAAAAAGGGGCAGAGGAACTTTTCTCTGTTAAAGGAGACATAAGAAATGTGACAAGCTTGATCCTTAAATGGATTCTGGATTAGGGGGAAAAAAAATTACAAAAGGTATTATAGAACAATTGGAAAAATTTGAAAATGGACTGTATATTCCATAATATGTATCAGTGTTCAATTCTAAGGTGTGAAAATAGTGTTGTGATAATGTAGAAGAATGCTCTTGTTTTAAGATATACATTGAAGTATACAGAGGTAGTATTATGATTAAAACCTATTCTCAAACAGTTCAATAAAAAAAAGGAAATAAGAGATAAAACAAACATGGCAAAAAAAAAATGCCAACACTGGTGGAATTCAGTAAAGGATAAAATATTCATTCTTTTACATAAACTGTTTAAATCCAAATAAAAGAGTAATTTAAAAATTATTATTATTACAATTATAAAGAAAACTATCCAGAGAATAATAATATACTACTTTTCTTTCCAAAGAAACATGGTTGAGATGCTAGTTTTAATAGTCAGCCCATACACTATCCTTGGTTCCTACCACAGGTTCTGGGGCAATGCGTACTGAGCAGAGCACACATTTAGAAAAGTGAATCATAAACTTCAAAGTTAAATTTGCAAACCTCCCATACATGTTATCAATAAATATCACAGGAATTATAAGGAATTATAAATTAAGACGAGATTTTTGTCATACTACAAAATGCTGGTGCACCCCCCCAACATTAATAAACTAAGAAATCACTTCCACTCAAAATGCAGAGCTAATGAAAGCCTGAGAGAATGAGTCTATAATTCACTTCTTCAGACACACAGTCTATTTCCTTGCTGAGTAGTATACTCGCCATAGGACCTTGTGAATGACTTTTAACATGCTGTCGCTTCCAGCTGAAGATGACCAGGGGTGAGGGAGTGGAGGGAGAGTTGGGCAGAGAGAACTGCTAGGACCAGGAAGGAGGCTCCCAAGGGCAGGGTTTGCCCCTGTCATACAATGATTCCCTTACCAGGTAAGCAGGGTTAGGAAAGTATAGACTATGGCACTCTGTTCTCACCTCCCTGAACATGCCCTAGATGTATTCTGAAAAAGCATTCCTTACATACTCTTCCAAATGTGACATGTAGCAAGGGTCTATTAGAAAAAAAAAAAAGTTAATGCAAACATTAAAAAAAGCTCTGAGGTCCTAATCATTACTAGACTATTGGGACAATTAGATCTTTGCGCCTCATGCATCCCCCTCTTGTTAGAGCAGAGCACACTGCTTGTGGGGGGCTTGTCATGGTTCACGATGGAAAGTGTTCTGTGGGAGGGGCACTGCTGCTCTCTCTCCTGTGATCAGATCAATTCTTGTGAACTGGTGCAGTTAAAAGACATCAAATCCACAAGCTATACCCATAATGTATCCAAAGTGTGTCTACGCATAAAAGCTTAATCCCCATTTGTAGTTTGGTAGACACAATAATAAAAAGCATAGTGTTCTATAGGAAAAAGCCTAAAATGCAAGATTCTTGAACAAGAAAGTGAAAGGGCTGATATTGCAGAAGAAACTCTGAGTGACAGTACACTTTCTCCTTCTGTTGAGCAATAAGCTCTATTTCAGCATCACCATGTATTATGTATGATTATTTCCCCCATAAAATACATTTAAAGAATGTCTTAGGGGCACCTGGGTGGCTCAGCCGGTTAAGCGTCTGCCTTTGGCTCAGGTCTTGATCCCAGGGTTCTGGGATAGAGCCCCTGAGCTGGGCTCTGCTCAGCGGGGAGCCTGCTTCTCTCTTTTCCTCTGCTTCTCCCTCAGCTTGTGCTCTCTCTCTCACTCTCTCAAATAAATAAACTCTTAAAAAAAAAAAAAAGAATGTTTTGATAGGTTTATTAAAAGCAGTATTTCTGAAGACTAGCAAGTTGTAGGTCATTAGCCACTCCAACTGTCGAAACACGTAATGGAAGGGCAGGGCTCTTTGACTCTTTCTAAAGCATGTAATCTTTACAGAGAGAGTAGAGAAAAATGGCCAGGAAGAGATCTGGTAACATTAGCAGATAGATCCTGTATATAGTGCTTCTGTTCTTCCTGCTTTGGCCTTTGAAAAAGAGGCAGAAGGAATCTTAGAGAAAATTGGGGAGGGGGAAATAAAGTACAGTTTCCCAGACAGTGGAAGTGCTAAAAAGGCAAAGTGAAGTTGTTCTGTAAATTACCTAACAATCTACGTAACAAGAGACCCCGTCTATGGCTGAGACAGACAGAAGCAGACAAGGAAAGAAGACCAGAGACCCTAACAATCCTCTAGCTGAAACTGGTAGTCAATCAGTAAAGGCCCTTGGAAAGTCTGATTATAGGATTACAGGTGCCTTAAAAGGGGCCTACTAATCAAAATCTGCATATATGGTTTGGTTAGGAGGTAGAGGACGAAGGTAAAGAAACAGAAGATGGACATATAGCACCAAGGCACTCGTAATTGACATTCAGACAAGAATAATTAAAATTAATGGTTTATGTTTAATGTCAGGGGCTTTAACAGAAATACAATCTGATAGTTTAAAAGTATGTTAAACAGGTCATGAAAACCAACAGAATGTGTGTGTGTGTGTGTATGAATATGTATAGGTATATGTAGCATATATATATATATATATATATATATATATATATATATATGTATGTATATATATATAAAGAGATTTATTTTATGGAACAGGCTCATGTGATTATAGAGGCTTAGCAAGTAGGGGGTAGGCCACCAGACTGGAGACTCAGAGAGAAGAGTTGCAGTTTGAGTCCAAAGGCCATCTGTTCGCAGAAATCCTTGCTCAGTGAGGTTAGGTGGTGGGGAGGTAGCAGCTTTTAGTTGTACTTAGATCTGTGAATGACTGGATGAGGCCCACTCATATCATAGATGGTAATCTGCTTTACTCAAAGTCCACCAATTTAAATGTTAATCTTATCCAAAAAATACCTTTACAGAAATATCTAGAATAATGTTTGACCAAGTATCTGGGCATCTTGGACCAGCCAAGTTGACACATACAATTAACCATCACAAAACCCTATCTTTGGGACCTGAAAAGAGGTAATTCTATCACTTAGGAGTAGTAAATCAGATCCCAAGGAATGCTTCTAAGGAAGGAAAGAACAAACAAACTAGCTGCAAGGGCTAAAATAATAAATCTAAAATTATGAAATAAGATAAAAATTCTCAGTAAAGTAGGAATAGAGAGAAACTTCCTCAACTTGATAAAGAATATCTACAAGAAACCTAGAGCTAACATCATACTTAATAGTGAGAAACTAGGAATGTTCCCACTAAGATCAGGAATGAGGCAAGGATATCCCCTTCACCACTCTTTTCAACATTGAACTGGAAGTCCTAGTTAATGCAATAAGACAAGAAAAAGAAATATAAAAGGTATACCGATCATTTAGTAAGAAGTTATGAAGTAACACTAAGTGTCACGTTTTATGTATTGATTTTCACTCACTACTCTTGATCTTTTCCAAAAACCAATGAACAAAACCCAAAAAAACCTAAGAAAAACTATGAGGTATCTGTAATTTAGTAGGATCATTGTACTGATTCCATGTAATAATGGCATAACTAATGTACATGAAGTGATTTTATATTTACAAAGGATTTCACATTTATTATCCCATTTGATTCTTAAAACTTTGTATTGGTAGATAGGGCTGGTATGTTCACGATTAGTGGTGCCGGAGTTCAAATTCAGATCCTTTAACTCCAAATCTTGTGCTTTTTACACTATTTATGCGAATTTCTAGAGTATGCTCTTCTCTCCTGACATATAATTAGGTAATAAAATATGAAAGCAATTCTGCACCAATATCAAGTTCTAACTTCATTTTTTCTACCTTCTAGGCCTGTATCTCATGATAAGTAAACCTGCAGAACCCAGAAAATCATAGGATGCTCTAGAACTATGCTGTCTAATATGGTAGCCACTACCTATAAGTGGTGATTTAAATTTAAATGAATTAAAGTAAAAATTCAGTTCCTTAGTCACAACAGCCACATTTCAAGTGCTGAATCAACAGCCGCAACTGGCTAGTGGCTACTGTGTTAGGCAGGGCAGACATGCAACATTTCTATCAGCAGAGACAGTCCACAGGAAGACATAGAGATTAATCCATCATTTCATCCATTTCAGAGCAGAAAGGACCAAGACCCAGAAGTTATGTAACCTCTCCAAGATCACACAGCTCAACAGTGGAAAATGTACATCTCTGAACTCCAAGTCATTTGTTTTTCATGCTATAGAATAATCTTACTAGATGAAATCCAACAGATCCACATAAATCTTTATCAACTCACAGTTAGCAGAGAACTAATTTCTAGGCATTCTTTTAGAACATACTGCCCAACTTTCTTTTCCAAGCTTCCAAACTCTCTCCCTGTCCCCTTTCCCCTAAAACCTTATCTATTAATGGGAGTAAGGAACACAAACAGGAAATCACTGTTCATTAACTGAACATATATTTAACTATCTTCTTTGTGCTGAAATTAGCCAGAGTTGTTTTTTGTTGACTGCAACTAAGGATCCTGACTGCTGATATATGGGGACGGGGAAGGAGAGAACATGGAGACTATCTCCCAAACTGAAAATTTGCCTCTAATTAAAAGTCAACTTCATGCTCCTGATCTGGGGATTAGAAAAGAAATGTTACCTCCTCTGGTAAACTGAAAGCTCCTTGAAGGCCTGGCTTGTTGCAGATTCCTAATAAATCTTGTTGAATGATACATTATTTGATAGGGTTTTGCCTTTGAGGTAAGAGCAGAGGATGGGAATAGTAAGAAAAAATAGCCACAGTCCTTCTAGCAACCAGAGAGATTGGTCAGCATTCACCTTGACCCATGCTAGCAGGTATTTGGTGGTATACTGCTAGTAATGAGCATCAACTTCACAGTACTTAATTTTAAAATTTCTGTTCTCTGGCAGAATGGTTAGTTGCTAAAAGTTCTGGGTATACCCTCTAACATGCTCTGCTCCCTCATCTCCAAAGTGGGTATAAGACCTATCTCATGGGCTCAAAGGAGGATTAAAAGCAATAAAACCGTTAAGTCCTACAAAAACATGAAGGACTATCATGATTGATTTTTAAGCTCTTCAGTAGAGGTCAAAGTATGTCTTAATTTCCCATTCATGTAGAAAACTATTACTTTTAGGGGCGCCTGGGTGGCACAGTGGTTAAGCGTCTGCCTTCGGCTCAGGGCGTGATCCCGGCGTTATGGGATCGAGCCCCACATCAGGCTCCTCCGCTATGAGCCTGCTTCTTCCTCTCCCGCTCCCCCTGCTTGTGTTCCCTCTCTCGCTGGCTGTCTCTCTCTCTGGCAAATAAATAAATAAAATCTTAAAAAAAAAAAAAAAGAAAACTATTACTTTTAAAGTTGAAAATTATCCATAAATGACATCAGAAATAAGGAAAACATAAAAACACTGTTTCATTAATGCAATAGCTTCTGACTTTAGAAAGCTCATTTTGGTAAAACTTACAATGGCAGACTTCAAGCTTTTTAAATCATTTACCTCATAGCAAAATATGTTTACACATACAACTTTAACATACGTTTATATTTATTTAGATATTACCCACATGTGCTCCTGTGCTATTAAATTATACACATTACAAAATACACACAATAATACATATTTAAAAAGATGAGATAAAAATTATAAGTAGAAGTCCCATATTTCCTTCTTGTACCTCATAGGATTGTGTCGCATAATCTCCCCACCTCACCTCAAGGATCCAGAGGATGACAGACAGTTTAAAGTAAAGCAATGCTGGAACTGATGTTTTAATCACTGACTGTATTAAATTAACCTTACTTTAGAGAGGGATGTTAGAACATTATAAAATCCCACAGTAGCAAGCCCCTCTCACAATGACCTTACTCAGCCTGTGCCTGGACATCTTCAGTGATAATAGGGAAGGGAATGTCAGAAATGGTTCATTCAGGGGTTGAATGGCTGCTTTATTGATTCACGCAGTAATTTCCTTTCTCCCTAATACAGAATGTGAGCAGCATGAGGACAGGGGCAGGGACTAGATCTGTCTTATTTACTGCTGTGTCCCACTGTCTAGAACAGTGTCTCATACATTAAGATTTGCAGAATTAATGTATAAATGGTGAATGTTTTTTTTTTTTTTTTAGAGACCTCTTCCTCACATCTAGTCTGACTTTATAATGTAATAATAGTATCAGCAGCACTTTTCACACTTACTATGTGCCAAGCACCATTATCAAAAGCACTTTTCACATATTAACTCACTGAATCCTCACAACCTTACCTTATAATGTAGGTATTGTCAAAACTCTCATTTTAACTGAAGAAAGTGGGACACTGGGTGGTCAAGCAGCTTGCCCAAGGTTGGGGGCTGGTGAGTGGCTGAGCTGGGATCTGCTGGG
This sequence comes from Ursus maritimus, assembly GCF_017311325.1. Lineage (NCBI taxonomy): Eukaryota > Metazoa > Chordata > Mammalia > Carnivora > Ursidae > Ursus > Ursus maritimus. Next base: position 16,801,974 of record NW_024425564.1, read on the forward strand.
GCCAGTGTGACTCCTCGGTCCACACTTGTTAACTACAGCACATTACCACCTCTCAGCAGTCAGACGGCTGGCCCCACTGCTGCTGCCTGCATGCACAGAAGACAATGTCTAATCTGCTTCATGGGAAGGGCCTTCAGGTATACGAGACCTCCTGAGCCTTTCACATTCATCTTTTTCCTGAGCCGATCATTTTAGAGTCTTCAAATGCCTAACAGATAATGTGGATTCAGTCCTTCGACACCTGTGGGTCTCCCTCTCCTTGGGGGTTTGGTCAAGTCTGTCCCTGAAACGTAAGAATCTAGCCATGGACTCCTTGGAGCCCTGGGCATGAGTCCCGGCCTTGCGAAGTCACTATTTGACTCTGCAAATAACTTCAGCTTACAATGCCTCAGTATCCTCTCCTGAAAAATGAGTTGATAAGAGATCCTTCTTTGCAAGAGGGCAAACTGTCCTTTTGTCCAAATTTCTTTCCCAGGAAGAGGCTTGGCACAGTACATCACTCGCAAGGGAGACACATTAGCATTCATTTGGACAGTAATGCTGAACTTTATGGGAACGTATTGTACTGGCTTGGGAAATAGCTTTCTTCTCTTTTCATTGGAATGATTTGGCCCTTTAACTTAATTTTATATGGTGACAGACTCAATTCTCTCTGTCTCTTGCTACACTGTTCCTCCTTTCTCATAGGAAAAAAATCCTCATAAAAATAATTTATAATACATCAAAATATTGATAGAAACCTTAAACCTTAACGTCTGAAGATATCTGTGGGCATGATTTATTACAGAAGTTCCACTGTTATAACTCGGCAATTAGGAAATATTGATAAATGCAAACACATTATTGATGTCAATTAAAAAAAGTGCAAGATTGATGAGCCTCCCAGAGTGCTTTGACACAAACAGTTAGAGAGTCATGTCCATCAATACACATCTAACCACTATAAATGCCCGGGGAAATTAGGCTGCCAGGAGACAAAGGGTGCTTTCACATTAACAGTGAGATTATTTAAACAGATGAGCATCTAGTCAACAGGGATATCTAACACAACCTCAAGTAAAGTCCTACAGAAAAAACAGAAAGCCTACTGGTGATCTGTGATAAGGTAGGCAAAGGAAAGTATTCAAGGAATTGAAGATTGGGACACACACTGACTTAGCTAAAGGCTGGGCCAAGTACCTGAGTTGGTTAGACCTGATTGTATAAGTGAATAGCATTCACCAAGCCAGAATCTAAAGAAAAAGGTAGTTTTTAGGGTAGTACCTCAGAATATATTTTAATATTCCCATGTACCCTATTTTAGAGGACCTGAAAAGATGCTTAGATTTATTTTAAATGGATGACATAAACAATCAAGGCTCCATTCTCTGTGCATAGAGGACAGGATGGATTTGAACCTGCGTTACCAAGAGAATGGAAGTACTGGGAATTTGCAAAGGAAAATTAGTTTAAGTGAAGGTAAGATAACTCATTGAGTGTTGGTCATGATGGCTTTGAAGTGCTGATAAAACACCCAAGTGCAAATATCTACTAAACTGAGGCTAACAGTTTACATGAAAGAGAGGACCAGATACGAAGTTTCAAGGAGTTAACGACATCAAATCTGTAAAGAATAAGGATATAAAAAAGACTGACTGACTTAGTGGTAAGGAGGTCTATGCTTTTGAGACAGCAGCTGAATTTTTGTAGGGAAGAAGGTAAGAGTTAAAAAAAAAAAACAAACCCAAACGACCAAGACCTACTGTGTGAAAGAATTCTATGAGGCACTATGAAAGGCAAAGCACATTACCCTGGTCATCTGGGAAGTTCATCTCTTCCATCCAAGCTCAGCGAGGGCCTCATGGAACACTGAAAGACAGCATTCTCATCCAGAGCTTCAGATCTTCTGAATCAACCCCTGGCTACCTAGTGCACACTTCCAAGCCATACTTAACTCTTTCATACACTGTAAAATCAACGAGGGCTTAAACTGGCTCTCACAGAGAACTGGGGTTTAGATCTAGAGAACAACTGGCCTGAGGTTCATGAGGACAAAATAAATACATTAAAATTAAAAACAATCTTAACCTTCCCTTGAATGTTCCATGATTAACTAATTCAACATTAGCTTTCCAACGTAAATCTGGTTGTTTTATGTATAAAAGGTATATACTATACCACTTCCCAGCCACTGGGATGGCTGGATATTTGTAAGAATGTAGCAAAATTAGAATCTTTACACACTGATGATGGTAATGTACAACGGAGCACTTACTTTGGAAAACAGGCTGGCAATCTTCAGAAAGTTAAAGTTACTATGTGACCCAGCAATTCCACTCCTAGGTATATACCCAAGAGAAATGAAAACAAATGTCTACACTAAAACTTGTACACTAGGATTGATAGCAGCATCATTGATAACAGCAAAAAAAGTGGAAATGGCCAAATGTTCATCAACTGATGAATGGATAGATAAAATGTGATGTAGTCATACAATTCTATTAAAAAGGAATGAAGTATCAATACATACTATGAATGGATGAACCTTGCCAACACTATGTTAAAGGAAAGAAGTCAGTCACAAAAATAAATTCCATTTATATGAATGTCCACAGTAGGTAAATCTATAGAGACATAAAGGAGATTGGTGGTTTCCAAGTGCTGGGGGAGAGTGGGTTGGGGAGAAATGGGGTTACTGATGATGTGTATGGCGTTTCTTTTTGGAACGATGAAAACATTCTAAAATGATTGTGGTGATGGTCACACAACTCTGTGAATATACTAAAAGCCATTGAATTGTAGAGCTTAAATGGGTGAATTTTATGATAAATGAATTATGTCTCAATAAAGTTATTTTTTTTAAAGATTTATTTGAGAGAGAGTGTGAACTCATGTGGTGGGGGGAGGAACAGAGGGAGAAGGGGAGAGACAGAGAGCGAGCGTGCAGGGGGAGGGGCAGAGAGAGAGAGGGAGAGAGAGAATCTCAAGCAGACTCCCTATTGATCGTGAAGCCTGAGGAGGGGCTGGATCTCAGAGGCCGCGATCATGACCTGAACCAAAATCAAAAGTTGGATGCTTCACTGACTGAGCCACCTACGTGCCCTCCCCCCTTTTACAAAATATTTATTTATTTAAGAGAGAGAGAGAGTGTGTGTGTGTCAATAAAGCTGTTATTTAAAGAAAAAAGGCATACACTGAATGTTTTAGCAAGTTAAGGAACATGATTTAGTGAAATCTACACAATATTGGCCTATACTAGGGAAGAACAGATTGAACTGCCAGATCTCATCAGAAAGTTTCATCAACGGGCTGAATCTTGATTGGTTCTGGAGTTGAGAAAAATCAGACTAGGAAATTTCCAGACAACAGCCTGAGAAAAATTTGGTGTACCAACAGGCCAATCCACCCCAATTTAAGCCCTGGTAATCCAGTTCCTTTGAGTGCTAGAACATTTGGCCTGGTACATTAGCATTTGTCACTGGGCTGGCTCCCAAAAGCTGCTGCCCTGTTATGCTTCCACTGGTCTCCTTGCTGTTCCCATGGTTATCTATCTGAGAGGAGATGCTGAGGACAACTTGTGCATCTGAGGGCCGTGGAGTTTCAAAAAAGACCAAACTAAGGAGCACAGTCCTATCAACTATCCTGAAAGGCTGAGCAAATCTTACAAGTATGTTTCTTGGTCTATAGCTCTATTAATCTTCTATTCTTCCCATCTATTCCTCCTGAAAGGAGAGAAGGTGCATGACTTCCTGAATAATTTTACCTGCCCTTGGAATATGGCTGCTATCAAGATACAAGACTCCGCAGATGTTCTTATCGCCAGGGTTTATGCGACAAGCAGAAATGCAGGATGGATGAGCTACAGTTTATATGAGCAGCAAACCCTCAGTTGCACTAAAAAATATCCCCCAAAGAGTGTTAAATACCTTCTCCCTGAGATGAAGACTGCATTCCTGAGAAGACGTCTATGCCATTCTTTTGACATTAAGCTGTGTTATTCTACTTGGTTGTTAAGAATATTGTCTTGCGCTATCAGCCGAACCCCAAAGAGCTTCATCAGGAGTACGCACACTGTGGGAATTCCAGCCGTAATAAGATTTCCAGTTGTAATGAGAGAGTTTCGTTGTTCAATATGTAAGAGAACTTAGTGTCTGAATCTCTGTAAAAGTGCAACAGAACAAAAATGATGCCCGGGGAAAAGGTTAATTTAGAGAGATCCAGAGATCAGTAGTTACAAAAATCAAAGACAACCTGCTGGCCTTCTGGAGAACAGGCACTCTGTGAGGGGTGACAGGTTTGGGGGGACCTGTGCAGGGGCTCAGTATCAACTCCTGTTTCTCAACCTTGGTTGCATGTTGAAATCACCTGTGGAGTTTTAATACTTTTGACACCTGAGTCCTACCCTCAGAGTCTCTAACTCCATTGGCCTGGAGTGGCCTGGTCCTAGGGATTTGTGAAAACAACCACGTGGTTCTAATGTACAATCAAGCTGAAAACCATGAGCAGGAAGTGCAAAGTCCTGTCTTTGAAGATCCCACTGAAGACCAGGTAGCCTTTGGTTACCCCAGTAGTATAAAATACAAAATATAAAGCTGAGTTGAAATCATATGTACACTGCAACATACAGGCACAAAAGATGAAAACTTTCTTCTTCTTGGGGAAATGTATGGTTGTTTTGAGATTGATTATAGTTTTTCTTTACAAACATTACAAAGTGCTTAGATAATGGAAAACTTCACTTGTGTATGGTTGCAAGTATTTGGGGTGAGTAACACGGGTATTTGATACAGAATGTGCTAGTCTTCATTTAGTTTCCTTCTACTATCACTGAAGGGCTACAGGCAACCTGGCACACCTTGGTAATGAATACCTAAAAGGTCCCTCGTGTGTGCACAAGTGCATGGACAGGCATATGCCCTTCTTCTTGATGAGACAAAAGCTTTAGATCCCTGAAATGGCCTGGAAATATACCAAAGCCTCAAATGGCCCTTAGCTGGGGGGGTGGGGGGTGGGGAGGAAGTTTAATCTGCTCATGCCACAAACTATCCCTTTTCTTTGAATGAGTCATTTCACTGGTCAGACTTAATTCCCTTCTTTGCCTTCTGCTCAGCTCTGGGTCAGGCCTCGGCTCACCCTCTGAGCTAATGCTTGCTGCCTCCAGAGGGAACGATCAATCTTTCAGATCCCGCCAGCAATAAGGTTTGAAGAGCTCTGAGGGCTCGGGGTCACTGCACCTCATTCTGTGTGCACCAAGGACCAGGGCATGGAGATCCAAGAGTCACAGTGCTGTGGGCACCTTCCCCAGAGACCCACGCCTCGATTTTGAGCACCCACTGGCTTTTAGTTGAAAGGGGTTTTCAGGGGCGCCTAGGTGGCTCAGTCGGTAAAGCGTCTGCCTTCAGCTCAGGTCATGATCCCAGGGTCCTGGGATCAAGCCCTACATGGGGCTCTGTTCAGCAGGGAGCCTGCTTCTCCCTCTGTCTCTGCCTGCCAGTCCGCCTGCTTGTGCTCTCTGTTAAATAAATAAAATCTTAAAAAAAAGTTGTGTCATTTAAAAAAAAGGGGTTTTCAAGGCTACAGAAGTATATCTAAATCAAATTTTTATAAAATTCACTTTACTACAATGCAGCGAAAGACCCTACTATCAGGCAACAAGGGATGGTGATCAGAGACCTCAGCTCAAATCCTGCCTTCAACCACTACGGCTAAGGAGTCTCCCTCTCCTTAACCCCTCTCTCTGTGCCTTGGTTTCCTCACCTGTAAAATGAGGACATGCTGCAGAGTAGCTGTAAATGAAATGATCCACGCCCACAGCAGGTAGCACAGAGGAAGAGATAAAAACGTTAACCCCTGTAGTCTCTGTAGTCATTGAATAACCATAATCAGAATAATTTTTGTAAATGTTCAGTCAACCTTTAGTTACATTTTCTTGGTAATCTAAGTTTTCTCTCTTTTTTAAAAAAAGATTTATTTATTCATTTACTTAGACACAGTGAGTGAGAGTACTTGAGCAGGGGGAGGGGCAAAGGGAGAACATCCTCAAGCAGATTCCCTGCTGAGCACAGAGCTGGACACGGGGCTCCATCCCACGACCCTGAGACCCTGACCTGGGCCCAAACCAAGAGTCGGATGCTTAACAGACTGAGCCACTCAGGTACCCCGGAAAGCTGAATTTTCATAATGGATTTGTTTAAACAAAGAATCCTGGCAAGAACATGACTGCTTTTGACCTTCCTATGTTTCTGGGCATGTGTGAGTTCACGTGAAAAGAGCTCTCCCAAAGGGTAAAGGTGAGTATGTCATAATGTATTGAGGACCTTTGTGTTTATAACACCTGTATTCCAGAAAGCTTTGGAGAACTGACCAGAGAGGCAAAGGGGAGCCCGGCTCATTATGCAGCATTTGGTTCCTTGGCCTTGCCTCTGATTCCCCACCTATCATGGACAGGCTGATTTCCCAGCTTCCAATCTTCTCACATATACACAGAAGGAACATGAACCTTATGCCATGCCAAGAGGGTACCAAAGGAAGATGTAGGCAATGGAAGAGGCATGCAGACCAACTCACCAGTCTTTTTCATGCAGATATTTGGAAAAGAATGACTTGTTTTAACAGGTCTCTCCAAAGCAGCTTTGGTAACCCCTACTCTCTTTTATTTCCCCCAATCCTCCCCCCAAAATATGAATGGAATGTCATAAGTTTGTATGTATGTCAGGACTGCTTTCTATGTCAAAGAGCTATTATAATTGGTTACAGTTCTAAAAGGTTATGGTTTATGGATTAAAACTTTGTTAGCTCAGGTAAAGGCTTTTTACTTTGTTGATAAAGGTTATTCCATAAATACAGTGAATGACACTGAGCCACTACTAAGATATTTAAGCACATATAATTTAGTCCTTTAGAATTAAAGCATATATATATATATACACATATATATATATATTTTTTTTTTTTGAGAGAGAGAGTGAGCGAGCAAGAAGGGGAGGGGCAAAGGAAGAGAGAGAGAATCTTAAGAAGGCCCCATGCACAGTGTGAAGCCTGACATGGGGCTTGATCCCAGGATCCTGAGATCATGACCTGAGACGAAATCAAGAGTCAGACACTTAACCGACTGAGCCACCCAGGTGCCCCAAAGCATATAATTCATTCAGCAAGATTTTCTAAACATTATCAGTAAGGCACTGTGGTTAAGTATAGGGATACACACAGTTCTTGCCCTCAAGGAGACAAGGATCAAAACCCCTATTAGATGAAGAAACCACACATGCAACTCTCATGAGTTGTCTGCTGCTACGAAGGCATGTGTTCCAACGTGAGGTCTGTCATTCATCTGTCACCACAAAACAAGCTCCTCAAATACTGACTATTCTTAGCCCTCTCAGACCCTACTCTGGTAGCTCATTTCAGTGGACACTCAATAATTCATAGGAATAAATATGGATTGTCTGAGACGAACATTACAGAAATCTAAGGAAAATGTCCCCCAAGCTCTGCAAAGACACACCTTGTTGATCAGGCACTGTTCTCTGTGTATGAATGTGGATGAAAAGACAATGGTGGAACCAGATCTTTCTACCTGAATAGTGTGCTCTTCCCGCTAGGCCCATTAAGGGCTCCTGGTTCTGCCTTCCCTTCTTCTGAATTTGAGAACACCTTTATTTATTCAAATTAAGGCACCCCCAGTTTTCACTTCCAAACATCAACTGGCCCTACCTGCTCTTTTTATTTTCCTGTAGCCTTTCCTTCATTTCATTGCCTGGCAGTTTGCAATGTGATGGGAACATCTAAAATAAGAAAGTAAGAATATGTGGACTGCATTTCCCTTTTGCCCTCCCAGTTCCACTCGGTGGATATGCTTTTATCAGCATGTGATAAATATTTCATACAGAAACTGTCACTTGGAATCTAGTCTTCGCAGCTTCACTGAAACCACTGAAGAGCATTTTGGAAAGTCGGGCCTATATTACAACAAGTACCATATGCCAAGAGCCTACAGATTAGCAAGAGCCTCTGGAGTCGCCATGGAGGAGACCGGAGAACAGAGCCGCCTGAGAGAGGGACCGGCGGCGGCTCCCTTTCTGCACATTTAGAGATCTGAAACCAAACTGTGACACAGCTCCGTCATTTCAGCACTTGAGATTTTAAAATTAGTATGGAGAAAAACAAGCTGTCACACGGACAAGGCTGCAACCATCTTTGACTTACTGAATGTTCACCACGGGCCAGGTGCTGTGGTGTTTGCTTTACGGACACATTTCTCTGTCTTCTGATGTCCCAACAAGGTGAGAATACGAGAAGTAGTTCCACAGGAAGTCATTTTCCTAAATTCAGAAAGCTAGAAAGTGATGACCAGGATTTGAAGCCATTCCTGACTCCCTGGTCCCGTGCCCTCATGCCTCCTAGCTGGGTAGGAAAATTGGAACCGAGTTTAACAGCCATGTTTCCTACTGTTGGTATTCACCTCACCAGATCAGCTTTTGTTTTCAGCTTCTTCCGGCAGAACCAATACACTAATTTCCAGAAGGAGTTTCTGGCCTCCTTTCTGGTACCCAGGAGGTAGCCACATCCTCAGGCAAAGCAGGATATTCAGTTTGAGGGCCAAGCGCTGGGTACTGAAGGTTGTTAACCCTACTCACTGGTGAGTGGCTTTGCTGATGTTAGACGGTGTTAGTGCACGTTATCTCCTTTTGCATTCACAAAGATGCTAGAAAGACTTCTGGTCAGAAAGGCCAAGTCTGCTCTTCTTGCCCTGAGTGGGGACACAGCCTCGGCTCGAACCAGTCCTTCTGAGTTTCAGTTTATCTTCTGTGTCTTCCTACCAAGCTATCGTGACTCTGTGAAGGATTAATGGAGGGCTCACTGTATCTACAAGGCACCGAGAGTACCACGGTGAACAAGAAGACAGCCCTGCCTCTCTGGAAGGTCAGAGGCTAAGGCAGACATGCCTTGTGGACACAGCACGGCAATGCCATGTAATTAATGCTCTAGAGTCACACTGCAGTGCTTTGGTGGCCTGGTGGACAAGATTTTGGCAGGCAAGAAAGGAGGTTCGGAAGGGCCTTCAAGGCCTTCCCGTGGGAAGCCAGTGAACGCAGAAAGGTGTTTGCTGGGCGTGTACGTGTATCTTGTGCTGTGCTGGTCCAATGGACACAGCAGGCCCAGTCCTCAAGGAGCCTGCCATCTGGCTGGAGAGAGACTCAGTTGCTTCCAGTCGTGAAGCAATGGCCGTGCTGCGCAGGCAGGACATAAAGCAGGACTGTCCGGGGGACCGGCTCTGCATGGCAGCCGTCTTCCTAATATCTCTGAACTGCCCAGCAGAGGAAAGAGTGGTCCGTGTCTTGTAGGGAAAAACGGAATCAGTTCTAAAACACATTTCAGTGAGAAAAATACTCAGTATTATGAAAAACATGGATAGCTACATAGATGTCTGCAAACTTTCAAAAATATGGGAGTAACTGAAAAAACAAAACAAAACATGAAGTGTGGCAATGCTCAGAACTCAGAGCAAGAGGCACATTTGGTTTTGTTCTTTTTACCGTTCTCTCCCACCCCATCCCACTCCTTCCTAGAGTCCTGTCGAGGCCCAGTGAAGAAAACCTCTTGAGTTAGTGAGGTATTTACAATCGGCCAGCTGTCTGGAAGGACAGCTTCTGTGCACGGTTCATAGGCCCTGTGATGTCACCAGGATTCGGGTAACCGTCCCGCCATCGTTGGGTATTAAAAGCTTTTACAAAGTATAGCCAAAGGGTTTTCTTGAATCGGCCCTGCTGCTGAGGCTGGCCACCAAGAACGAACATTACATAACTCGCATTACATAACCCGGTTACTCCCCCACGCTCAACAAAACACGCTGTCTGTGAGCTGAGGGCAGCTCGGTTTTCTTTTTAAAGTCAATTCAGTAAACAGAGGAGGTCAGTGACATATCTCACCCTTGGTCAAAATCCAACATTCCCGGTGTGTTTCTGGGACCTAACAATCATTACCATTATTTTCCGAATCGGAAAACGTCCGGTGTGAGGGAGACCTCGGAGTGTCACGGAGCAGCCCCCTCCCGAGCCCCAGGGCTGCGGGCTCCTGGGCCCCCCACCACTCACGCCTGTTCAAAGGCGTGTCCATCTCTGTGTAGACAGTTCTGGAATGCACTCACCTACTAGTGAGATGGAATAACCTGTTGAAAGAAACCCCAAGGCCGATCTCAACAAGGCAGTTAAACTCAGGTTTATTCAATATAGCAGATTCATTCACAAATTCTTGTGCTCCTAGAGATCCGGGAAACCAGTGCACCCCAGTCCTTACTTTTTACAGGTGAGGCCTAAAGGGTCATGGGCTTAGTGGTGATGCTACTGCTAATTTCTGACAGACTGAGGGGGAATTCCATGTGGCCTCTGGGTTGGGCTGTTTTCACTGCATTGTGGAGTCAGGATGGGTGGGCGGAAGAGACGAATTTAGGCCATATGAAGTGGAAATGTTTGAGGAAAAGGAAAATATTTAAAATACTGACTTAATTGAACACTGGCATTAACTGAATAAAACCAAGATTATTATAGCGGCACATCTTAAGAGAATTTTTAGATCCTTGTGATTATTTATAATGGACATTTCATGACATGACAGCCTTAATTACCACATTGGGGAAGAGAGAAAATTTCTTTCATTTTTTTTTTTTAAAGTAAAAATGTCAAAAGGACAGAGGAGCCAGACTGAAGGGAGCCTCCTCTGACCAAATCTGAGACAATTTAAGCATCAAAATAAAGATGGTAACAAAATAAGGATAGATACAGATATTTTATTTCTGGAATAAAATAAGACCTATGAGTCCATACTAACAAATTAATAAAATAAAATAAGATGGGGAGGAGGGAACACTCTCTGTTACAACAAATAAATGTAGAAGGCATGGCACAGTTAGAAAATCATCATTTTGTAAGTCTTAGTAATCACTGATTCAGTCAAGAAGCATCAACGAATATTAAAACTAGTGTTTTAGCAACAAAAGCTGGATGAGAACCAGAATTTAAACACACTCAAGAGTATCTCCCCACAAATTACTTATTAATTATAAGGGGGGAAATAGTAACCTTATAGTGATTAACCTAGCAAGAATAACCTTTTTCTTTTTTTTAAAGATTTTATTTATTTATTTGACAGAGAGAGAGATAGCCAGGGAGAGAGGGAACACAGGCAGGGGGAGTGGGAGAGGAAGAAGCAGACTCCCAGTGGAGGAGCCTGATGTGGGGCTCGATCCCAGGATGCTGGGATCACTCCCTGAACTGAAGGCAGACGTTTAATGACTGCGCTACCCAGGCGCCCCAAGAGAGAAAATTTCTGACACAACGTTTGGCTTTGGTATTTCAAAAACAGAGCAAGTACAAAACTAACATTAACTTCAGAATGGTATTTCTTTGCCTAGAGTAGAAAAATTGAATGATGATCACATTTTAAAAGAAATGAAAGAACATGACCAAGGCCAGAGAGCTACTGAAAAAGGGTTAGGATTTCATTTGCAGTATATCTGGCTCCAAACCTCTTCTCTTCTCATGGCTACCACTCCTATTAGGTCTCTGCATAAGACAACAACAGTGTTTTGGACTCATAGATGTATAATTAGGAGGTATCTTTCCAACAGCACCAATGAATCTATCCTATATATGTATACAGATGAAACACATCAAGTTTGAAAAAACCCAACTGCAGCTATCCAGTGCTCAGGAAACGAGTGTATGTTCTCACACTCACCCTGGGCGCGCAAGATCTGGCTCCCTGCCACCTCAGGGGACGTGGTACAGAAACACAAGTAAACATAAATGGGGCGAGCCCTTTCCACTGACCTGCCCAGAAGGTGGGACACTGTTCCTTTGTCATCTTAGAAGATCTTCTGCATAAGAAGACTGAAATTAACTTTGATTACTTGAAAGGACAAGCCAAGCAGCAAGGCATCAAAAGGTTTCCAGTGAAGGGCACTTCAGTGATAGCTTGTCAGGAAAAGCACAATTGGAGCTGAAACCTTCAGATCCATGGGGAAATTCTGAGCAAACACTTCTTAAATAAGGTGGCTGAACTTTAACATTTTCAGACTGTGGTTTCTGTATTTTTTTTTTTTTTCTTTTGAAGGCAGACAGAGAGAGAGTTTTTTGAAAGACGCTAAAGGAGATCGGCTCCTAGGGATAAACTATTCATGAGTCTACAGAAGGTAAGCTGTTACCTTCTAATACGAATTCTAAATGAGCAATTAGAAAAGGAAACCTACATCTTGCCTTCTTCTGTTTACCCCCGTTAAGATCGGACCACCCACAGTTTGATATCTCTTCTAAGACTGGGCGAAAAAGTGAGAATAGATGTGGGCCCACCATTCTCCTAATTGTGTGTCTTTGGGGAGTTATTCTAACATGCAAAGTTTGAATTTCCTCATCTAACACATGAGGAAAACAGTGTTTTTCTCACAAGGCTGCTGTTAGAAACCAAGACGACATGTTCAAAGTGCTTTGCAGTGTCAGTGCATAAAGAGGACACAGTGAGCCAACACTGACAGCAAACATACGTCGTCATCATCATCATCATCACCACCACTACCAGCATCACTTTCATCAATATTCCCCAATAAAATCATCTCTCTACACATGTGGTATATTAGGCAAATAAACAATGACCCCAAGATCACACAGTATGGTCCTACCAGAGCTGACACTACAACTTCCACCTCTTGCTATGAGATCAATGTACTTTCTGAACCAGAGCTGATGGTATCTACTTCAACTTTAGATGCTTCAGCAACAAAAATGGTTCTTCAAGGAATTCAAGAGTGAAAAGCTCTAGTAGGCTGGATGGGAGAAGGATAATAAAGTTCCCAAATGAAATCCCATGCAAAGCTTTCTATAAATAGCATTACTGCTACCTTCCTCATGAGCTCTTCTGCATATGCAAACATGAAAAAGAACTTCATTGTATACGAAAAATGCAAAGGTGGGAGAGGCTTCTTCTAGAAAGAAAATGGAATTTTGTTTTGTACATGTCAGCCCTGGAGGAGTCAAGCAAATTTAACGCACAATCTCCAATGGAGAGGCATGTCTTTTATAGGAATGCCAACAGTGGGAACAGTAAATCCCCAGATTCAAGGATTTACTGGAATTTCTAGAAAATGCAGGGAGGGAGGAAATTAGTTTAAATTCTTGTATGAAGAGGTCTCTTTATAGCTGCAGAGAAACTATATATTGAACAGACTGAAAAAAAATGAATGTCATACATTGGCCAAGCTATAAAAGTAATCAAGCCTTCTCATTTGACAGGGGTTTGGGGAATCTTTCATTCATATTGAAAGAATTCAGATATCCAAAAGATCCAGGGTTCACTCAGGGGGCAATTCTGGTCACTGTATATAAATTCATGTTGATTTCCTGAGGATTTCTATTGAAGTCCAAGACAGAGTGCTTAAATCTCCTTTGCTTCTGACTGCTTTATTAGTTTTTAAATATGTAGATTGATCTTTTGATCAAATCTTAGTTGATCTATATAGGCAGAGGGGAAAGTATTGCTGGGGCACCCTATTAGAGTCCATACATTTCTGTTCTATTAAATGAACAAATAGGTGTGATCTAGAATGAAGAGGAAAGGTCTGTCTCCCGAGTCAAAATGAGAAAGACCATCTACAAGGTTCTGACGGACTTCAAAATTCCAATCTCAACTCTGCCTCCAAAGAGCTTATAAAGTCAATTCATAATTAGATGGCATAAAGTAGGTGCTTGACAAATATCTAGGGAAAGAAACTGTGGGCATGGAATTACAAAATATATAGTGACATTTGATTTATCTAACGGATCGTGTTTCATGCAGCTGAGAAGCCAGCCAGGGAGCAGGGAGAAGTCAAATCAAGAAGAAACTAGTATTAACATTAAGGTGGGGCTTGAGGAAGGCACTTTAATCTTTTTCTTGCCTATCAAGTTAACGTATTATTGCTCTTGAATTGCTATTTAATTTTCTTTGAAAGAAAATGTGTTGCTCAGAGGATATGCTCTAGTACCAGTGACGTATCTTCTATCAGAAAGGAAGGCCAACAGCAGAAGTGTTAGCAACATTAATAAAATGATTCAATTTCCTGACTTTTCTTGTAGCAGAAAGGATAGACCAAGAGAAGTTTCTGAAATTTATGATGGTATAAATACAAAGCTGGCTTACAACTTTGCTTATCTATAGCCTAAACTCTGTTGAGTTAAGATCTTAGTAAAAATTGGTCAAGCAAAGCTGAGCATAGAGTAGTTTACTAAAAAAATGTTATCAGGTAGGTTTCTGCAAATAAAGAAGGTGACAGATATTTATGTGAAAGTTAAACCAGGAGATTTTAGAACTGGAAGTAGCCTTAGAAATCATGGTATATTCCTTTGATTTTATAGATAAGAAACTGAAGGTTCACAGATATAAATCCAGTTGTTCAAGCTTCAAATGATTTAAGTTTCCCACATTAAATACCAATGTCTAAAGCATTTAATTTTATTTTTCCCAATTAAGGGAAAAATTGATGACCAGCTATAATTCTTTTTTGGGGGGCGGGGGCAGATACTTTTTATTATGGAAAAAAAGCCCCTTAAAATTAACCATCTTAACCATTTTTAAGTGTATAGTTCAGCACTGCTAAGTACATTCACATGTTGTGAAACAGATCTTAAGAATCCTTTCAACCTGAAAACTGCAACTCTGTACCCATTCAGCAATAACTCCAGGCACCCAGCTTCCTTCGGCTTCTGGCAACCACCCCTGCCATCTGCCCTTTTGTGACCAGCTTATTTCATTTGCACAATGTCCTGGAGGTGCATCCATGCTGTAGCATGTGTCAGAAGCTGCTTCCTTTTAAAAGCTGACTAATATTCCATTGCACGTATATACGACATTTTGTTTATCTGCGATCCACTGGTGGGAATTTGCGTTGCTTCCACCTCTTGCTATTATGAATGCTGTATCATTCTTTTCATATATTTTCAATGCCCATACTGTAGGAGTTGATTTTTCTTTACTCCATCAAAACAACTGCCATATAAATTTTAGAGATTCCCCCAAACTATCAAAATGGTACTCATGCCAAAAGTATACACAAAGAGAGATACACTGGGTGCTATTACTTTTCCTCCAAAGGATCTAAAACCATCCTATCTTTTCACAGGCTGCTCTAAAGGATGAGAACCATGGGTAAGATATCACTTTTAATTCAAGTTTTGCCCATTATTTAGGGCACTGGAATGTATGTTGCAGTGACTGGCAGTGAGAGAAGACAGACATCGTTCACGAGCTTCTCATTGCACAATCGGCACACTAAAAAAGTTACTGGTGGACATTTCTCTTGAATGGCCATTTAAAGACTAAACCATAAAATAGCAAACAAAAGTAAAAAAAAAATGGTTTCAGAGACTCTCATCTATCACCATCCAAAATGCCAATAAACTGGTCGAACTACTTTGCTTTTAGTGACCTACGAATAAAGTAATTAAGTGTAAGCCAAGAAACACTGAAAATACTCACAGTCAGGTTTACAAAATACAATCAACCCCTTTCCTAGTATTTTAAATGGCTGCATGGAGTCTGTTCTTAATTGCTCACAACCACAGTTTCATAACCCTGAATCTGATACATCCATTATTTGAACCGTTTCATTAAAAAAAAGCCTAGCTTGGTGGCTGGGGCACCTGTGGTGGGCCAGGCGCCTCTGCCAGTCACGTGGTGGGGTGGGGCTTCCGTATCAATCACGTGGTGGGGCGAGGTGCCTGAGGATGGCAGGCGTGGCGGCTGTAGCGGTGCCCAGCAAAGGACAGTGCTGGAGGTGTCATGGCTGGCGGTGGGTGGGGTGCTGTGGGGGCAGTGCCTTCAGATTTCCAGGAGCTCAGGAGTGGTGTACCATTTTCCTTCCCTACCAGCAACCTATGCAGTGATCTAGTTCCTCTGCATCCACCTGCATTTGGTGTTATCACTGGATACCCATGGACTCTTGAAGGGCTTTCTGGTTTATTCATAATCAAATCATTAGTTTCAATTTGCTTGTTTTTTAAAGATTTATTTATTTGAGGAAGAGAGAGTATGCACACGTGCACGGAGGGGACAGAGGGCAAAGAGAAGCAGACTCATTGCTGAGCAGGGAGCCATAGTGGGGTTCTGATCCCACAACCTTGAGATCATGGTCCCAGCCAAAGCCAAGAGTCTGAAACTCAAACCACTGAGCCACCCAGGCACCGCTCATCGGTTTTAATTTGGATGGTAGCTCATCTCCTGAAGAACCTGACTTGGCCATGGCCGGAAGCCACTGGTTCCCTTCCACCTCAGGGACAACTCACTCCTGACTCCTCTCCTGTTGGTTCTTTCGCTTCAAGATAGTCAGCCCATGTTTGAGATGCAGCAGCCATCTCCCCCAATTCCTCTTGTCCATCCTTGATGGGCAGTTTAAAAATTTGCCCTTTTATGATGTCCCTGATGTTCTCATCAAGCCCACGATTTTAGCTGAAAGCAATAGTCAACAATTTCAAGAGAAGTTTTTATTTTTGTTCTGACACCTTAACAAGTTAGAGAGAGATGTATGTCCATGGATTTTTTTTTTTTTCCCCAGGTGGTAGGACAGATTATATAGTCCAAGTTCAGCTGGGACTTTGCCTGGCAGACACAAGTTGCTCTCAAGAACAAAACTGTCCTAACAGTCTATGTATAAAAGTAAATGGGAAGCCATTTCCTTTGCCTGGCTATGAATTACCACCTAAAAATGGGATTGAACATAAATACATCTTTAGTTGGGTTATCTTCAGCTGTGCCAAATCAGATTTCCATTTCCTGGGCATTAGAAATTGGAAAGAATTACTCCATGTCTGTGTATCTTGTATAAAAGCTCACATCAGCCATGTAATTACAGAGACTAAAAATGAGAGGTATTAGAAAACTTGATCATTCCAGAAAACTAATTAAAGAAAAACTTACTGCAGTTCCTGATAATGAAATTCCTTTAGGTATCCTTGATGTGCCCTTTAAGAAAAATGAGGCCGACAATCTCATGCCATGCAGTGACTTATACACATCCATAGTGTTTTGATGCTGCCCTTTATCTGCAAATGAATGAGAAGCCCGCCTGGATTTGTCCTGTGACAAAAAAGCTGCCCATGAAAAGTCTAATTTTAGATGGGCTTTTTACGGAAATTCTCAATGACTGTTATGATGTGTATGAGATCACATTCCAAGAAGATGATTCTTGGTGTCCAATGAGACAGAAGAAAGAAACTATGAAAGTATCCAGCAATCACGTACAAAAATAAGCATTTCAAGTGTCTTCATAAGCCTTCTTCAGGGACGTTAGCCAATGAGGCAAGAAGAAAGTAGATGTTATTGACCTAACACTAGAAAGCTCTTCCCAGGAAGAGGAAGACCCTCCTGTCAATAGAAAATGCCCCTTGATGTCAGAAACACAAAGCAGCCTAACCAAAGGAGTGTCAGCCGTCTTTTGTATGGGTACCCAGTGTGACCTCGGTGGATCCTGCTGCTGTTCACCTTCACGAGCTGGAATGTTCAGACCATTCCAACACAGGCCAACATAAAGCTCATGATCAGCTCTGCCAGGTTCGGATTTTCTTCCACTTACTCCACTTGATCCCTAGTACTGTCCTCTTGTGGTTTTGGATAGTCTCACCTCACCCTTGACAGCAAGAGAATGTCTGTCACCACCGCCAGCCCCCATGAAAGCAGTCCACATGTTAGCTCATCCAGCAGCAGAGTGGCACAAGGGTCATCACCAGCAGTGGAAGCATCATTCCTGACACCGTCTCCTCTTCGGATTAAAGGAGGACTCACCTGATTCTAGGAATCATTCACTGAAACTGCTCTTTCTTGGGTTTTTCTCTGTGGAAGCTGTTTTTTTGAAAACAACTACTTTGATATTTACTGAAACATCAAATGGATTCTTTTGCTTTCCGAGAGATGAACACCGAGGACTGCACCAAGAACCAAATGACATGTAAGGATTTTTCTCATTCGTGCTGTACTCTGAACACCAAATACATTCAGCCATAACTGTATCTTCTTGACAGATGGATTTCACTCTCAGATGTTACTAGATGGATTCGACAAATCAGTTTAAAACTTTTTTGTTGTTATAAACAGCAATGAAGTTACATAAATATTCAGGTAAAGATTTTTTTTCCTAATTAAAAAAAGATGTAATCAGTGATTCTAAAATGATAGCAACTTTTGTTTCACCTGATGTAAAGGAAAAAATATATGCAAAGAAGTTGTTTGTTAAAAACAAAACAAAGCAAAACAAAGAAAACCCTTAATTCCACCCCCAGCAAAAAATAAAATAAAATAAACCCACAAGAAAACAAAACAAAACAAAACTCACAAAACACCAAAAACACCCACACTGGCTTAAGAATGACCTACGTGGTATAAAATCATCATCACTGAAAAGCTGCTGGCAAGACTAGTGCGACTCCAAAACCTTGCTGTTACCCAGCATGTACAATCCCATACTACAGCGTCAAGCATCCTCACCCAAATACTGAAGTCACACGTGAACCTCCTTTTGTGGGATGCCTTCCTTACTTCAGTACATGTACAACCCAATGTTTGGTAGGAGAACTGAACATTGCTTGGATGGAAATTTAGTGCTAGATCTGCTAGCCTACTTAAGCTGGTGGTTGGGAACGTTTCAATAGGGAATAGCTATTCCTCTCCTAGAGGCTGTGGTTTTACCCAGTTAACTGTGTAAGGAAAGGGTCCATAACACATGTGAGCACAAGCGTGTGTGCACGCACACACACACAGGCACACACACACCCCTTCTGTTACCCAGGAGTGCTGCTACCTGAGAACCCAGGACAGCAGCGCGTCCTTCATAGGATGCACTCTGATGAACACGGAGAGCATCACATAGCTGGAAATAAACCCAAACTCTGCACATTACGTGAGCTCACCAGGTTTCTAGAAAAAGCTGCTACACATTTAGGCTGTAACTGAGTATTCCTAAAGTCACAATCTTAATTGGCATAGTCAAAGTAACGAAAGATGGCTCTGGCAATGCCTCCCCAGGGCAGCCAGAGTCTCCTGCCCTCTGCTGCTTCTTCCATTTCTTCTCTCACAGACATGGGGCTATTTAGCTAGGTATGTAACAAAGGTGACCACTCTACTTCAAAACGCTTGGAAAATACTCTCACTTTGAAGAACACAAAACCTCTGTGAACTATGCAGGGAGAGAGGGCTCCTTGGTGACGGCAATGGTGTGGGTCTTTAGAGGTCACCTCGAGTTGCAAGGGTATAGAACACAGAAGTAGTGAGACCACATAAAGCAGGCTCTGGTTGTTTAAAATCCAAAGGGGCATGACAAACTATAATGAGTGGGGGTGATTACCTGAGAGCTATTCTAATTCATGCCTTATAAACAGGAATCAAAAGGAGTATCTTCAGAACAGCAAATTGGAAGAAAGAACCAAGATGAAAGCATGGTTGACCTTCTTGCTCTTCTTTCTGATATGAAACACCCAAGGGGACTTGTTTACCGTCTGACGTAGAAAGTACTTAGGTACTTCTTTGCTGCCCAGATTGTGTGAGAGCTGTTTGCCCAACCCCGTACACAGCCCAGCTTCTGTTCATCCTTTCTGGCACCATCTGGCACATACACAAAAGGCCTCTCCAACGTTTTTTTTTTTTTTTTTTTTTTTTTAAAAAGGGCGTGGTCCTGGCGTTATGGGATCGAGCCCCACATCAGGCTCCTCCGCTATGAGCCTGCTTCTTCCTCTCCCACTCCCCCTGCTTGTGTTCCCTCTCTCGCTGGCTGTCTCTATCTCTGTCGAATAAATAAACAAAATCTTAAAAAAAAAAAGATATTATTTATTTGAGAGATCCAGAGAGAGTACAAGTGGGTGGAGACGCAGAAGCAGACTCCCTGCTGAGCAGGGAGCCTGATGTGGGGTGCCATCCCAGGACCCTGGGATCATGACCCTAGCTGAAGGCAGATGCTTAACCGACTGAGCCACCCAGGTGGCCCAGGCTTCTCCAACTTTTTGATCCCACTTGGGAAGCAGACAGGGAAGCTAGGCTTAGTGGGGACTGGTCCAGAACTTGCTTTCAGCAGAAAGGAAATACTCATACAAGTTTCCAGGGTCAATCTGTCTTTGCAGAACCATTTTATATGGACATAATAGGAATTCAGAAAAAGGTGGGATATGAGATGAGATGATGTAGCTGGAAAGAGATTAGAGACTGACAGACTGGATTACAATTTTCAGGGGAGAGTTGGTCTAAGAATGTCAAAGAAAGAACATGTGTATGCCAGGCTTCTATTGAATGGGCCATAATTATGGAGAGTGAGCAAAAGGAGTCTGATTTGTCCATAATGGAGGAAAAATGGTCTGCCATGTTACTTCTTGAAATCAGAGTAATCCTTAGGAGTAGTGTGAAAGGCCAATGGGAAATACTAATGCTAAGTGGAACCCTTCAGGGTTGCCGCAACGAAGATGAAATCTCCCTGCGCACTAAGGATACGAAGGAAGAATGACCTCTGACGAGAGGCTGAGCTAGTGTGGTCCTTACATATCTTGGGTACAAAATTGGGGAATGACTTAAGAATATCTTTATCCTTCAGTTTCTACTGACTCAGGAGCTTATGTCCTTGAACTTCTGAGTCTGCCTGAAGCTCAGATCTGGCCATGTGACCAGGGACAAGGCATCCGGCTTGCACCTTGATTTCTCTACCCAAAAGAAGCCAGAAGAAAATCCTTGCTCAGAGACTTCTTTAAAACCTCACAATCTTACCATGTGCACAGTTGTATTATCAGCATCCTAGCTGATTGAAGGGAATGAAGACACATGCATAGAGAGCAAGATCCACTTTAAAGATGGACTAGAAGGCAGGGAAGAGGTAAACAGTGTTGAGAGAGGAGAAAGTCAGGTGGAGGGTTCCACTCTGAGCACTGCCTTTACAGATGTGCATATCTGGCAGCTGCAAAGATGGCTTTCTCATCCATGGAAGAGTGATACTGAGATCAGTGTGTATCTGGGTGGATGGTCTTTGGGTCCAAGTATGCAAGAGGAAGCGGGATCTGATGGGAAGGCTATTACAGCTCATTCTGGTTATGTCTCATTAGATTAGAGGCTCAGGGCCTCACTAGGTTTCCGCTTTCCCTTCATGGTTCATTCTCTCTGAGGAGAGGTTCTGGGTGGCCAGCAAAATACCATGATTTTGGTGGCACAGACCCCCTGCCTGAGATATATGATCCCAGGGGCCAAATATATCTTCATATATTCCTTTAGTCCACAGAGGATTATTAAGAGCCCACTGTAGGTGGGGCTTTTCTAGATCCTCCTGATAATAATAACAGCAAGTATTTACTATGTGCCAGCATCCTTCTAAGGGCTTCACATGTATTAATTTATTTGATGCTCACCATAACCCATGAAGTTGGGCCTGTTCTCATCTGCATTTTATATTAGGCACCAAGAGGCTAAATATCTGGCTCAAGATTGTTAGTAGCCTGAGTCAGGATGTGAACACAGGCAGGCCGGCCCCAGAGCCCATGCTCTGGCCAGTCAGGCACTGGTGACCATGACAGGGGAGATCCCTATCCTCATGGAGGAGAAGAAAACAGACAAGGTGATACGTGATGTTATTTTCAGGACTGATAAAGGCCGTAAAGAAAACCAAAGCAGGGTACGGAATAGAGTGACAAAAGGAAGGCTATTTTAGACAGCGTGATCAGGACAGCCCTCTGCGAGAAGGTGAAATCAGAATAGAAGTCTGAGGGGAAAAAGGGAATCGAGTGACTGGAAGGTCTGGGGAGAGAGTATTCCAGGCAGCGGGTACAAAGCCTCTGCGATGGGAACAAGCTGGGGGTGTATGAGGGACATCAAGAAGGCATCTCAAAGTGTGAGGGAGACATGAGCAATGGAGAGCCTTTGAGGATTTCTTAAGGACTTCAGATTTTATTGCCATGGTGCTATGAAGCCTCTGGAGGGTTTCGAGCAGGGGTATAACCTGCTCTAATTTTCCTTTTAAGAAAAGATCACTCTGGCAGTATATGAAGGATAGATCATTCAGGCGGGGGATATCAGGGAGGCACGTTAGAGGCTATGAGAGCAGCCAGTGTGAAGAAAATACAGACACTGCTTTATCTCAGGCCTTTAGGTCAAGGTCAGCTCATACCAGCATAGAGCAAGGCAGCTCGAGAAGTCGCCAACATCTCCTAAGCTACCTACGTAAGTGTTACACCTGGATTCAGGAAGTCTTAACAAGAAAGGGAAGTGAACAGCAACTTCCCAGTTGTTGACCTGTAATTGGCTAGAGTGAATGCTTTCATTTGTCAGAACCTTCCCGAGCAGGGCTAACATCATCTGCTGCTCTCCTGGCGAACGGCCCTAGGCCTGCAAGTAGGCACACCTGTTCCCCACAGGCAAGGAAGGTGCTCTTGCCAGGCTGTCCTAGGGAGGGCGCCCTGGCCCCTACAGGTCCAGAGGGGGCAGCATTTGAGGCAGTTTGGAGTATGGATTCACTGGGGATGTCTAATCTTTTTGTTCTTGAAAGGGTGGTTTTAGCATTTCAAACGTGGAGGTGACACAGACAATTACATAACAGAAGAAATGGTGGCACAGAGTACTCACAGGCACCTTTTCTAAGCAGTTTCTACTCTGTGCAACTTTATGCTAAAGGATAAAGCCAGTCTGTCTGGGAGACGCTTGCCAACATCTACATCAGAAAGTGCCAAAGAATTGAATCTGAGTTTATGCGAAATAAGGACTCAGGCTGCTTGTTTTTTTCCAAGTTCCAGTGCTAAAGGATCCCATAAAATTCAACCACTGAAGCCTGGAAAATGCCATCGTCCTAGAGTTTTCAAAATGACAACTCATTTACCTGTCACGATCAAAGTACACGCAAATACACAGATCGGTTTCTTTTTCTGACTATCCTATTATCTTTTCATGGCCTTCCTTAAAGATCATTTCCTAGGCTTGTCTGAATGTGGCAGTTATTCTGTTGCTAGATAACTGGAGAACTCAAGAAGGGTTATCAGAATCCAAAAAGTTATTCTAGAAGGGATTATTTCATTACATTGGAAGACTTCTGAATGTGACATAAAGAGAAAACTACAGTATTTAATATTGCTTCTCTTTTTGAATCGTTTAGAGTCAAGCATGAAGAAGGGTAAGGGATGTATGTATACATACATACATGTATATATGCATACATATGTCATATAGTATGAGATGATATACTGTCAGCCGAGCTGGGGTATCTCCTGATGATGCTAAACAAGCCCTTTCTGAAAACACTAGGCAGAACTGAGGGAAATGGTAAGGGATTTCCCTTCCATACTTTATAAACAAATTTACTGCAAGTAAGAGAGACGGATGGAAGCAGGCTTATGGGGTGATTGTTGCTAAATCAAAGAAAAGTAGTGAAAAGGATGATTTTTTTAGAGGGTAAGAAAAGCAACTGAGAGCAGGCCACTTGGCCTCTGACTCTCTAATTAATTTTGCAGAAAGAGGGACATATCACACTACCCAGGAGACCACACTGCTGCAGATGTTCCAGGCCACCTCAGGAGAAAGAGAAAAACAAGCACCAATCAAGGTGATCCCTGGCACTTCTACAAGATAAAGACAAAAACACCTTCCAGGGTCCGTTATGGGGTCAGGAGCTATGCAGCTGTGTTTACACCATTTGCACCTGCAGATACACCTTCCACGTGGCAACAAAATTCACGTTCCCCACCAATGATCGTGTCTCCAAGGAAGGGGCAACATCACCTTGAATTATGATTTTAAAATACTAGGAAGAGTAGACTATATTTATGTTCTTTGACATATGTCAATGCATAAATATGTAAATATATCTTACAGAGGGACAATAGTTTTAAAAAAGTTTCTCAGCCTTTAGTGAACGATGAGAATGCAGCATCCCAGAAGGAGGCATTCCCCGAGATTGTGGAAAGCTGG
This sequence comes from Ursus maritimus, assembly GCF_017311325.1. Lineage (NCBI taxonomy): Eukaryota > Metazoa > Chordata > Mammalia > Carnivora > Ursidae > Ursus > Ursus maritimus. Next base: position 16,825,893 of record NW_024425564.1, read on the forward strand.
TATTTTCCTTTACGTTCTCCTTGAGTTCAGTAATGTAATAGGTCATCTTTGTGTTTATATGAGTAAAAGGAACAGTTTCATGACCCTGTGGTATAAACCATAAACACCAAAAGCAGTGATGGCCAATTAAGCGGGATATGTCAAAGTTTACAGCTCTTAATGAAAGACAGTACATCATCGAACCATCTTACCTGTCGACGAATTATTTCAAGGTGTCTTTTGGCTTTATTCACTAGGGCTTGAATTTCTACAGGATCCTTTACATTCTTATTTTCTCTGAAGGCATCTCTTATCCTCCTGACAGCGTAAGTTCTAAATGAATTCAGGAGAAAAAAAGAAAAAGTGTCAGCAGTCTGAAGCTGTGCTTTTAAATGAAATCAAAAGCCTTTCCTTACGAATTAACTGTCTGTATTCCCCTGTGGATAATCCACTTAGATCTTTGCTCTTGGGACAGGCCCATCTATTACTATTCTGGGATGACTAAGCAAACAGATTAGGGAAATAAATCTAGCACAAACAATTCACATATAAATGGCAAACTGCTACTGAACTGCTCCTTAGATTCCCGGTTCTTCAGTTATTCACGTCTGAGTTCTCTCCATTAACGCGGATAATTGAACCTTTAATGTACTGAGACGAAGCAAGAATTAAAAGAGGTGAAATGATGCACCGCATATTCATGCACCAAGACAGTGATCTATGCCCGACTCGGGTCAGCTCTCCAGTCTTGTCCCATCTTTTAACAGTTCATTCCTCTTTTGGAATATAACAGGTGAGAATCCTATCACAGTCGAGAGTGGAGATTACACCAAAATGCCTTCCTCCATCTTTTTTTTTTTTTTTTTAATTTATATGCAAGAGAGAGAGAGAGAGGGCCCACACGTGTACGAGTAGGGGGAGGGGCAGGAGGAGAGAATCTTCAAGCAGACCCCCCACTGATTGGGGAGCTCGACTCGGGGCTCGTCCTACAACCCATGAGATCATGCCCTGGGCCGAAACCAAGAATCGGATGCTTAACCGACAGAGCCACCCAGGCCCCCCTGCTTTCCTCCATCTTTAAATTGCATACATACGCACATACAAACACCCTCTCCCCACCAATATACACTGCATGCAGCACAGGACAGCAGCTCAAGAGCATAGCTTTCAAATCAGACAAGCTTGGCTTTGCTCCAAGGTCCCACTGTTTCTGTGAACTTTGGCAAGATTCTTAACATAAGCCCATGTTTCCTCATCTGTCAAATGGGCATAATACCACCTACCTCTCAGGGCCGCTGGAGGATTCAGCTTTATCATATAACCCAATCAATGAAAACTCTTCTTAATACCTTAATGCATTAGGACTCCTCTTTCCTCACATCACAGCCTCACCTTCATCCCGCATCCTCAGGGTCACACACGGTGTGTGGACAGAGGGCAGATTGTCTGGACAATCAAGGGTCCTTAACCTGATGTACCCCCTATGCAGACAGTCATGGCCTTACTCCATGCCCTCCCCATGTATGCAAGACTGAAGACAAGAGACGAAGGAGGAGGAGTCCAAGTCAGTCACAGCAGACACCATTTTCTCCAGTCTTCTTATGATCTCAGATGGCCCTGCTTTTAACTTTAAACACCGGCTAAAGAATCCATGTGAAACTGTTAAAAACATCTGCACGAAGAGGCAAAGAGATGAAAGAAGGGGAATATAATTTCTTTGGGAGTTGGGAGTATGTTTGGGGAAATGGATATAATTTACTGGGAAAACTTGTTTTAGAGAAGACTACTTTTGTTTTAGGTCAAGTTTCTTACAGTAAAAAGAAATTTTAAATTAAAAATCCAAATGGCGTGTCCCTTTGTGTTTAAAAGCAAAAGTAGGGGTGCCTGGGTGGCACAGCGGTTAGGCATCTGCCTTCGGCTCAGGGCATGATCCCGGCGTTATGGGATCGAGCCCCACATCAGGCTCCTCAGCTATGAGCCTGCTTCTTCCTTTCCCACTCCCTCTGTTTGTGTTCCCTCTCTCGCTGGCTGTCTCTATCTCTGTCGAATAAATAAATAAAAATCTTAAAAAAAAATAAAAGCAAAAGTAAAATGAAATCTTGTGCCGTTAAGAATTGTGATGAAGAAAGGCAGACACTTTGAGGACGTAAGCCACTGGAGAGACGTTCATCTGAACCCTCTCTTGGTGAACCAATGGGAGTACTTGCAGAGGTGCTCCTGGGTGCTCAGGATCAATCTTGGCGTAACCACGACCGGAAACGGAATCCCTAAACTAGCAGACACTATGTAACGACAGCGGCTCCTTCATTATGAAGGCTTGGAAAGGAGTTTTACTAGTAGGCTCTATCAGATATCCTCTTCCTGTAGAGCTGCTAATCTAACAAGATTTTAGACAGTAGCCAGGAAAGCTAAAAGCAATTTCTGGGGTAGTTTCTTGCATAGTATAACATAACACAGTATCACTGTCCTTCTTCACACCCACATATTCAAGACAGTTTCTTTGTTGGTGCTGATGGGAGCAGAGGGGACACTGTAATTTAATTCTAGTATTCTGTTCCACATGTAGACCTGGTTTTAGAACAGGAATTTCCCCCAGGGAGTCATCCATTGTTTTAGTTCTTCACTCAGGACACTGCATGGGCTTTCTGGAAAAATGAAATGGTCAATAGAAGTCGTTACTGAATTCCTTTTTCTAGAAGCCAGTGACTAGCCCAGAATAGCTAGCAAAAAAAGAAGTATGGCTTGGAACATGAAGTCTGAAGTTTTTCTAAAGTTTAAGGAAATCAGAAAATAACTTATGGCACTCAACGATTTCTATCAACTGAACTGAAGGTCCAGTCTTTTACATAGTCAGCTGTGTATTCTTGTTGTCTCCCCAGATCTCCAAAGTCCACACCTAATGGAACAAAGTTCCAGATGTTTGAATTAAATGTGTCTAAAGCAATCAGAAGTTGTCGTTCCAAATATGAAGGCACCTCTAACGTGAATGATGTGATGATGGCTATTTCTTCTTTTTCTTGTTCCTCCTCCTCCTACAGTGTCTAAAACACACGTTTTTTTCCTTTGCCCCAGGAGAGGTCACTGCAGTGGCTCAGAACCATAGAAGTAATTACTACTGCAAGAACAATTTTTCAGTTGTATGAATTATTTCTTTTTTATTAAATAGATTTTTAAATTTTAAGGGGGGGAGGGGCAGAGGGAGAGGATCTTAAGCAGGCTCCAAGCCCAGTGTGGAGCCTGTCGCAGGGCTCGATCTCACCACCTTGAGATCACGACCTGAGCTGAAGTCAAGAGCTGGATGCTTAACTGACAGAGCCACCCAGATGCCCCAGTTGTATGGATTATTTCAAATGATCATAACTTTGTGAAGGTAATCACAAATCTGCCCGAACCTTCAAATTTCGTAGGAGAGGGCTAACCACCAATTGTTTCTGTTCTGCTCCCGCCTGGCTTTTATCCTTTGCATTTTTTCTGCCACTACAAGGGAAACCATTTATCCTTGAACACATTCTGGCTATTGGCCTCTTGACCCTATCACTGAGTAAGAACATTTCAAAGAAAAATGTGCAGAGGCTGCCATGAAAATGTGCAGCTGCCGCACAAAATGCCTTGCCTCAGGATGATCCTAGAATGAGTCAGATGCTGTCTGAAATAAGGCATGAAAAATTAACAAATCAAAGGCAACACAATAGCAAGAGCCACCAACTCGAGAAAGCAGACCACATGCACAGAAACAGCAAGGCTATGCTGCTCATACAGTCACCGCTCCTTCTACCCTCCTGAAGCTTTGCCCAGTTTCTTCATGCTTCTTTGTGCAGATTTCCATTTGGCTTTTCTTCTCTACCCTGGCCTTTGCCCTTTGGTCTGCCATGAGACCTCCGAGTGTACACAGGCTCTACTGACTATTCTTTCACCACTGACGGATCAAACTCCTTTATGAGATTCTTCCACGTATTATAATTTCCCAGCGGCAAAATCAACAGCAGACAGTAATGAAAGCTCTGTAGTGCCCGAGGTCTTGCTTTACTTTCTTCCCTTCCAATGCAGGCCCTAATAAGCACAGCATTTGGAGGCTCACACTGGTTGTAGCATTCAAAAGGTGCATTTGGGAGACAAGCTGATATAATACCCCTCATTTGTGTCATCCTTCATCACCACCCCACCCCACAGTCTGGTTTCTCTGCTTATTCATCCTGTAAAAACGTCCGTGCTTTTTCTTTCTTTCCCCAACCCCAAGTATCTCAATAACAAAACCACCTGACCCTTCTTTTAGCCTCTCTGGGACAAACTCTTTCAATTGCTTGGTAGGACATGTGCTCCCTCTACTTGCCTTAACTCAAATGTGTCTTGCCTCTGAAGACAGTGCTTCCTTTATAACCATGAAGAGAAAGCTGCTTAATTTTGCCACGCCTCCAGATTCTATGGGATTGAGAGGAGAGTGCAGTGTGTTCTGGGATCCTACTACTGCTTACGGGTCATCGGTTAACCCTTACACATCTTTGAGGCCAAGCTACCTAACGAAATCACATTGTATGCCTCCATGACATTGTTGTCTGCTGACTTCTTGATGTTAAGTCTCAAGACTCATCAAGGCTTAATATCCAAATGGCACTCAGTGCATTCAGCTACAAAGTCTTTCTCTAGTCCATGCCTGCTTTCTGAGTCCCAAATCCATGTAACCCGATTGTCTTTTGGACTTGCCAACATAAGACACCCCTATACCTCTTACAGCTTCTTGTACTGTACACTTTCAAACTGGTTACCATCCTCTTTCTTCCCTGGCCCCAGTGGCCAGATTTTCCTTTTCATACAGCTAACTACCTAAGTCAGACATTTGGGGATTCATCCTAAATTCCCTCCTTTCCCTTAACTCCTTATATTCAATCAAGAACAATATTTCATTGTTTCAACCTTTTACATCTCTTCTGAATCACCTTCCACTTCTCCAAACCTTCAGCCCTAATCTTGGTTCAGGCTCTTACCTCTCACACTAATGCAATAGCCTTGGAATTATGGCATAGATGATATACAATAAAATGGATACTAACAACAAGAGAGAGAAAGGTCAAGGACCATTTGAAGGTCATTAGTACTCTGGGTGGATAACAGGGTGAGGGACAGATCAGAAAGCTTCCTTCTTATGAATTTAAGTACCCACTAGAATATAAGCCCCACACAACAGGGACTTTTATCTTTCTTGTTTACCACTGGATATAAAGTGACTGGCTCAGAGACTGTACTCAATAAATAGTTAAGGAATAAATAAATTTCTCAAAATACTAGAGGCAATATTAAAAAGATCTTTAGGAAAAAGGCCAATAATCAATAAGGAAAACACAACTAAGAATATGAAACTGAAAAGGAAATAGAAGGAAAAGGGTTTGCAGCACAAAGATCGAAATCACCTCTGAGAGGTAGTGGTTACAAAGCGTGCACTGAGAATTCACTGAAGAAATATGTACTGAATGCCTATTACGTAAGTACGATGCTAGGGCTACAGTGGAGAGCAACAAGGTTTTGGACTCAGGGACTAGACAGGAAATCTACACAGAGATGAAAGAGGAGGTAGAAGTCATTTAAAGGAGAGTTTTGGGGGGCAATGGAACAGTTCTTAGTTTGATTGGGGTGGTGTTTTCATGACCTCTACATTTGTCAAAACATTGAAATTGTACACTTAAAATAGATGCGTTTTATTGTAGGTAAATTATTTCTCACTAGGGTGACTTTTTAAAAAAGGTTTTTATTTATTTGAGAGAGAGAGAGAGAGGGCACAAGTGGGGGTGGGGTGCAGAGGGAGAGGGAGAAGCAGACTCCCCACTGAGCAGGGAGCCTGATGTGGGGCTTGATCCCAGGACCCTGAGATCATGACCTGAACTGAAGGCAGACACTTAACTAACTGAGCCACCCAGATGCCCCTCTCACTAGGGTGACTTTTAAAGAAAATTGAAAAAATAAATAGTATAGGAGTTATATTTGTCCACTTCTAAGAAAAGCCAAAAGACACCATCAAAGACTGCAATGCTAGAGAATGATTATGTACATGGCTGAAGCAGAAATTAGTGCTGTATTATAGAAACCAGGATGGAGGACAAACTGGAAAATCAAATCTGAAACAGAAAAATTATGTAAGTTGATGAGAAATACGTAAGAAAAAAATTAAGCTTCAGAACAGGGCAAAAGTATATAACCTCTGAATAATAAGTGTGAACAAACTGAACTGGGTAGGTAATTAAAGTCGTAATGGAAGAAAATGTCTCAGGAGTGATTACAAAACATTGAGAAGACTCACTGAGATTTAACAACCACAGGACAATGTCCAGATATTTACTTATAAAGCCCTGACGTCCAAGGTCAGAGAAAAAATACTTTAAGAAAGGATAAAGAAAAACCCTGAAGTAGGTAATAAGAGAATGGAATATAGATAAGTATATTCTCAGACTTCTATTCTCAAAACTGCAAAGAAAAAGGCTGCTCTCCACAGTCATTTGCTGTCTTGAGGGCCCAAAGGGGGAAGAAAATAATATCTATGATAGATGGCACAAGGACCATACTCAGGACACTGTGCTAAGGACTGGATATACGTGATCTCATTTAATCCTCACAAACTGCGGCTCAGAGAGATTCAGAACAGTGAGGCTGAGATTACATGCCTAGTAAGTGGCAGAGTTGGGTCCTGAACCCAGCTGACTACAGTCTGTGATTTTCAACTCTAAGCTATGCCTCCTCCAGAGGTCAATAAACTCCATCCAAATTTTGATAAGTACTTGGTGTAAGCCAAGTTGTTAATCATTTGAAAAGGCCTTTAAAAAATTGTCTCTCGCATCACAAAGCTTAAAAAGATCATCTGGTCTCTCAAGCTGCTTCAAGTGTTCCTACAAATAGTTCAAGCACCAAGAATGTTTTATGAAAAGACAAGTAGCTGAGGGCATTACGAGGGAAAGAGCTATTGATATAAGCAGCAAGAGTGAGTGAGATACTCGAGATCGTTTTAAAAAGGCAGACAGTGAACAATAAGAAGAGTTGTGGAGTGAGGAGGTGAAGTTACTGTCAGAAAACCGACTTCGGAGACCAAGGCTTCTTAGTCTTGGGGCAGCTGTAAATAAAACCTACCACATAAAATCTCTGTTAAAATCCCCTAATGGAGGGCGCCTGGGTGGCTCAGTCAGTTAAGTGTCTGCCTTCAGCTCAGGTCCTGATCTCAGGGTCCTGGGATTGAGCCCCACATCAGGCTCCCTGCTCAGCGGGGAGTCTGCTTCTCCCTCTGCCGCTGCCTGTCTTCCCAGCTTGTGTTCTCTCAATCTCTCTCTCTCTCTCTGAAATAAACAAATAAAAACCTTAAAAAAAAAAATCCCCTAACGGTTTTCCATTATCTTCAGGATAAGGGTCAAATGCACAGATGGTACATTCCGGCTCATCTCTCCCACTCCATGAAGCACCCCTTCCAGCATGACCACCAACTCTGGCCATATGGGAAGACCTGTAGTGTCCTCAGGCCTCACTCTTTAGGCCTGCTGGTCCTCCATATGAGGAGTGTCTTCCCCCAGCCTGACTTCTTGGCTAACTCCTACTCGTCCTTAAAGACCTAACCCAGTTAGAAACAAATATGACAAAAGATTAATATCCTTAGCATATAAATAGCACATATAAATCGAGTGGAAAAGACATTAGGCCCACAGTAAATAAATGAGTAAGAGTCCAGAAACAATAATTCACAAGAGAGCACAAAGAGGGACTAAATTTAGAGAGATAAATGGACAGAGATACATGAACGTTCAGCTTCAGTCATAATCAGAGGAATGCAAATTTAAATAAGGTACGATTTTCTGCCATCAAATCAGCACAATTTAAAAAAAAAACAAAACCCAAAGGGTCTTTACATCCTGCTGTAGGAGTGTGAACTCTACTTTCTGTAGCACAGTGATGTGCAATAAAGTTGATAATCGTTTATCCAGTAATTCTACTTTAAGTAATCCTACAGAAATAATCTGAAATATGCATGATGATGTATATTGAAAGATGTTCATTACAGAACTATTTGTAAGCGTTAAAAGTAAAAACAACCCTAAATGTTCAACAATGGAGAAGTGGCTACATAATTTATGAAATTATGCTTTTAAAATCAATGTTTCAAAAAACTTAAAGTCCCAGGTGCAAAAGTCAAAGGTATTAAAAAATGTAAGGAGAAAGATCAGTCTCCCTCCCAGTTCTTCTCTCTAGATGCAACCACAGAAGTTTCTTATTAGCCTCTCAGAGAATAGATTCTTGTTAAAACTCCTGCATTTTTTTTCCCCACAAGTGGCAGCATCCTAAGCATACTGTGTACTTATAATTCTTCAATTAAAATGTACCAGTAAGCATTTCATATCAATACAAATGAAGCTGACGCATAAATGGCTGGGTCATATTCCACTGTATGGATGAATTAGGATTCATCTGGCCAGGCTTTTATTAATGCATATTTAGTTATATATAATCCTGCTACTACCAACAATGCTGTAATTAATCAATATCCTTGTAGCATCACGTATGTGTGTCTGCGAGACCAATTCGGAGAAACAGAACTTGTAGGGCAAAGGGCATGTGTATTTATAGCTTTAATAAAATATTGTCCAAATTCTGTGTAGAGGTTCCACCAGAAATGTATAAGGGTGACTGTTAACTAACACCTTTGCCAAAACAACGTGTTATCCAAATTTCTGATCTTTGCCAATATAACAGGTGAAAACAGTATCTCATTTTATTTGAAAAATGCTTTTGTTGAGGTATAACATATAAATTATATTGCTTTCATGTGTACAAGATAATTTGATACCTGTATACACAGTGAAATGATCACCACAATAAGTCTAGTTAACATCTGTCACCATAAAAAATGAACTTTAAGGACTTACTCTCTTGGCAACTTTCAAGTATGCTCTACATTACTGACTAGTCAGCATGCTGTACATTACTTCCCCATGACTGACTTACAACCGGAAGTTTGTGTCTCTTGACCCTCTTCACCCGTTTTGCCCAGCCCTTTCCCCTTTGGCAACCACCATTCTGTTCACTGTATCTATGATTTTAGTCATGCTTTGTTCGGTCATTTGGTTTTTCAGATTCCACATGTAAGCAAAATCATTTGGTATTTGTCTTTCTCTGTCTGACTTATTTCCCTTAGCATAATAACCTCAAGGTTTGTCCATGTTGTCAAAAAAGGTAAGATTTTATTCTTTTTTATGGCTGAGTAGCATTCCATTGTATGTGTATGTATATATATTTTAGATATATACATATATATATACACATATATACATATACTTTATATACACACATACATACACTTTACATACACCCCCCCCCACATCTTTGTCCATTCATTCATCCATTGATGGACACTTAGGTTGTTTCCATATCTTGGCTATTATAATGCTGCAATGAACACAGGTGGGTGCATATATCTTTCTGAATTAGTATTTTCATTTTCTTCAGATATATTCCAAGAAGTAAAATTGCTGGATCATATGGTATTTCTATTTTTAATTTTTTGAGGAAACTCCATATTGTTTTCCACAGTGGCTACACCAATTTACATTCCCACTAACACTGCATGATGATGGTTCCCCTTTTCTCCACATCTTCACCAACACTTGTTATTTCTTTTCTTTTTGAGAATAGTCATTCTGACAGGTGTGAGGTGATATCTCATTGTGGTTTTTGATTTATATTTCCCTGATGAGTAGTGATGTTGGACATCTTTTCCTGTGTCTGTTGGCCACCAGTATGTCCTCTTTGGAAAAATGTCTATTAAGATCCTCTGCCCATTTTGGGGGAATGAAGCTGACCACCTTTTCACAAGTTTATAGCCATTTATATTTCTGTTTATATTCTTTATCTTTTTTGAATCAAATGATTTGTCTTTCTGATTCATTTGTAAGATCTGTTGTGAGGAGTTGAAATGCTCTCCCAGTTTGTCATTTGGCTTTATGGTGTCTGTGTGTTTTCGTCATGTAGAGATGTTTAGTTTTCATGGAGTCAAGTGTATCAATTTTTATGGTATGGCTTCTGGGTAAATTATCATATGTACAAAAGACTTCTCTACTGTGAGATCACAAGAAAACATTCACCCATGTATTCTTGAGAATCTTTATGGATTAGTTTTTTGTTTCACTCTTTCTGGAATTTATTTTAGTGGAAGGTGTTGAATATGATTCTAACTTTAGCCTCTAAGGGTAAGTTTTTTAAAATGAAGGATATAACTATATACTCAGAATGACCTCAATTGTGGAATATATAGGCACAGAAAAACCAGAAGGAAATACAACAGCATGTTAATAATAATTACTTTCGGTTACTGGAGTTTATGCTTTCTAAATTATTACAATAACCATAATTTCCTCATAATTTTTAAGTTCCTAGTGACATCATAAAATCAGTAATATACTTCAAAATAAAGAAGAGTCAGCAATAGAGAAGGCTCAATTTGCGGGAGAAGAGATTGGGTCTTGGATCTCTGGTGAGAACGTCCAGGCTGACAATAAACTGGAAAGTCACTGATGAAGATGAGTGAGGCACAACCAGGGGGTTAGATGTGATTGCTCAGAGGAAAGCAGTAGGATGGGAAGAGAAGACAGCTCTGGAGACACAGTAAATATTTAAGAGTAGGCAGAGGGGGTCAGAGTAGAGGCAGCAGAGACAGGAGACAAGAAGGCATACTTTATACATAGAGAGTAAATAAGATTGTCACAAGTCCTACAAAGGATAAGACAAAGGCTGAAAAAGGCTCCAATGAAGTAAGCAGTTAGGATGTTATTAGTCACTTTACAATTTTTTTTAAAAAAGATTTTATTTATTTGAGAGAGAGTGAGCAAAAGGGTGAGCACGAGAGAGGTGGAGAGGCAGAGGGAGAGAGAGAAGCAGACCCCTGCTGAGCAGGGAGCCCGATGTGGGGCTGGATCCCAGGACACCTGGGATCATGACCTGAGCTGAAGGCAGATGCTTAACCAACTGAGCCACCCAGGTGCCCCTACAAATGTTTTTTAAAAGATTTTATTTATTTATTTGAGAGAGAGAGAGAGAGAGCATGAGTGGGGTAGGAGCAGAGGGAGAGGGAGAAGCAGACTCCCTGCTGAGCAGGGAGCCCAGTGAGCCGCTCAATCCGGAGACTCCGAGATCATGACCTGAGTTGAAGGCAGATGCTTAACAGGCTGAGCCACCCAGGTGCCCCAACAACTTTAGCAACAACAACATCAGCATATACTTATCAACTACAACGCAGTAAATGTATAGAGGAAAAAACCCCTAAATTCTTGGAAATACACTCATAAATAATAAGCCTAGAAAAACTTCATCATGTACTAACAGAATATTTTTAAAATAATGAAAAAGATTATGCATAAATTCTTCGGAATGAGGTCAAAGCCATACTTAAGATGAAAATTAATGGCTTACATAGCCTAATTAGTAATAAAATAAAAGCAGAGTTTAATAAATTAACAATATTTCCTAACATTTTAAAAAAGATTTTATTTATTTGAAAGAGAGAGAGTGCGTGTGTGCACGCACGTGCAAAGGGAGGGGCAGAGGGAGACAGAGAATCTCAAGCAAACTCTGCGCTGAGCACAGAGCCCAACACGGGGCTCAATCTCACGACCCTGAGATGGTAACTTGAGCCAAAATCAAGAGTTAGACACTGAACTGACTGAGCCACCCAGGTGCCCCTTTCTTAACATTTTAGAAAAGGCAAAACAGTATCCCATAAGAAAATAAGAACAAGGTCTTTTTAAAATATGTCAAACAAATTAAAAATGAAAAATAAACCAGTGGAATTAGCTAAGCCAACTGAGTTTTTTTCTTTTACGTTATGGTTTCTGGGATATGCTTCAGAAAACAAAATTACGAGGAAAAAAAGAGTAAGGAGTATTGGAAGTTTGAGAAGAGATCATTTCAGAAAATGAGACCATGTGTAGACTCCAGAACTTGCAGAACAATGAGAAGGGGCCAGCTGAGGCTGGAAACAGCCAGAATGGTGGTACCAACTTGTCAAACACAGTGATTCTTCTTTTTCTCCGGCTGTGGTTGGTTGCCCAGGTCTAGTTATGGAAAAGACAGATGTTTGAGGAAATCTATACTTGTAGGTTTGACAGATGAGAGTAACAGAAGGGCAAGACAGAGAGTGAGAGACAGAGAAAAGAGAAAAACGTCCCAGGGCTCAAAGCAGGTGGTGCTAGGAATTTCTTCCCCTGTGGCATGAACTTCTGAGAACCCCAGCTCGGAGAACTTAGGCTATCACCCCACTCAGCATGCCCTTAGTGGGATTTAAGTCCTAATCTAAATGTCCAATAATAAACAGTCAAAGAAATTACGGTAAATTAATGGACTATATCTATTAAAATAATAAATGTGAAAATTATGTACAAATGAGAAAAAAATATATTTCAAAAACACTCTGACTTTAAAAACAATTTCCTATAACAACAGATTTTCAGTAGGTTTCTATGGAGAACTGTTTAAAGTAAGTCTCTTAAAAAAACAAAACAAAACAAAAACTAATAAAACAACAGAAAGAAGGAAAGGCGCCACCATCCTGTAGCAGATATTCTGAACCTCAGGCCCCAGAGGCAAAGTTTACAAGCATTCTGTCTGGGTTTCGTTTTTGGTGCTTAAAAACATTTAATATCTTTAACCTATAATTCATCAAAATTGAACTTGTAATTATCACTTGGATCCTTCCTCACAGCCGCTGACATTTTGTTGCAAACGAGATTTTTCAAAATGTAAACCAATTTATCAAAGTAAAGGCCACCCATAGAACTGTGGTCCGGCTTTCTGCAGTAAGGCATACAGATCAAGTAGTGGGGAGGTCCTGGCTTCTCTTTTATTTGGTTTTAGACACAGCTGTTTAGACAGTGCAGAGCTGGCGGCTAAGGCTTAGACCCGCTGTCCGTTCTTCCCATATTCCTGGCCTGTAAGATGAACAGGTCCTTCATTTGTGGAGTCCTGCAGCTACTCTTGTTAGGGGAAACACAAGATAATACTCAAGTATTAATTGTCCTCACATCCACAAATCCTCCTCTTATGGAACCGGCCATACCTCTTTTACAAGTTATCACTGTGGCACACTGGCTCTCTGTGCAGGGATAGGGCTTTCTGGCTCTGTTTCCCCTTGCATTTACCAGAAATGAGCTTGACCTATACCACAAAAGCAAGTTCAAGTTTTCATTATGTAATAAGGGATAAAAGTCAGGCTACAGAATACAATTTTAAATATTTTATTTTAAATTATAGTGTGAACTAGCCAGTGTAAGACATGACCTTTAGATGATTTAAAATTTATGGAGAATAACTATCCACACTTAGAATATCCAATTAATTACTTCTGGATTTTCCATCTTGGCGGGGGTGGTGTAAAGCAGGAATGATGGAAATTCCTCTTGGTCATTAAACTCAAATATCTTCATTAAAATTTCCTATCAGTGCTGCTAAAAAAGAGCCAAATGAAATGCCTTGTTTTATTTTCTTCCTGCCATCAGACACCATCAACAACAAATGAGCAAAGAAGGAAAGACAAGAGGGAACAAATAAGTCACCTAGCTCGTGCTCAATGTATTATTAAGGATAATTCACGTACCAAAAAACCCCCAAAAATGCAGAATGATTTTCCCTCCCCCTTCTTACAACATATGAAACAGCACAATATTTGCTGGGCTATTCAGAAGGAAAGAAAAATCTACATAAAGATATTCCAGGTATATAGTACCCATACTCATCCGAAGGAAAACCAGAAACCAGGAGACAAATAATAAAGGTGTCAGGTCCTGCAATCATGGCTGCAAAGTACAGTCAAAATCCTGGTGAGCTTCCCCTGAGTATCCTGGCTTTGGAAAGGACAGCAAGGGACAAGCTGGGTCTCAGTTCTCTCAATCCCTGCACACTGGATTGAATCTAGGGTGAGGGAGGCCATTAACTAACTTTACTTTGCTTATTTGGAGTTAAGGGGTTCTGAACGCTATATGTAAATTTATGCAAATGAAAACATTAATCACAGCCCTAGATTTACTGACAAAATGGTAGCCCTTTCTCCCTTTGGAGAGATTTAATTTTGCTTTTCATAGAGAAAAGGCATCTCTAAAGTCTTGTGTAGTCTAAAAATTCTATGAATTTAAAAATTCAATTAACCTCTGTGTCTCCTGGGATGTCATAAGGAGCATGAGGCATGGAATACCATGCACTATAATTTTGATCTAGGTGCTGTTCTGCCTTGAAACAAAGTTTGTTTGCTGGCCATCTATAATACAAACAGGTTGTTACTGTATCTTTCTTCCAAGTAGGTCAAAATATTTCCATGCATTACATAATTTATTTCCATAACACCTTTGTGAATCATCTAGTAGGTGTTTGTGTGTTAGGATTTAATTTTATTTTAAAGAACCTGAAGACTTTAAGACTGAAGAAAATCAAGCAAACGTTTGCATTTACAAATTTGGTTGCTGTTTATCATACTGCTTTTTCACAATACTGACTAAATAATATTAGAACGACACTTGCCATTTGTCTGCCAAAACGACAATAAAGTATACATGGTAGGTCACACCACAAATGCAGTCTCAAAATAAACTCTGACGATTAATATAAACCTAACTCTCCTCATTCTGCCATCGGACCGGCGGTGACAGGCATCTTTAGTCGTGGGCATACTACATCTTTCCCTTCAGGGCACACAGTGGCTGAAGGAAGCTGGCCACAGGCTATCCATCTAACCTTCCATGTCTTGCTTACTACCTACAGCTTCTGTCCAAAGTCAAGTCTTGGCAATTCTCTTGGGGTAGAGATGATTCTCAGGTGGTGACGCCTTCTGGACACTTGGGTGCATGCCTTGGTTAGGAAGACATAGTATTCTAAAGACAGGCAATTAAATGTCATTACACTGACAGGAGCCAACTGCAGGAGAGGAATGCACTGCATTGCTAATAAAACCCTTCGTCACATGTCACTGGGCCTTTTCTTTTGAAATTTGATATTCTTCTTCTAACTGCTTAAGTCCAAGGTCTTAGCAACTGCGGCTCTTTGGATACTGACCGCAAGGGTATAGATACCAGGTCTAACTGGTAAACTATGAAGGGCTTTCCTTCCTGTCACTTACATTTTAGTACTGAAAACTCAGGGATCGGAAATCTGCAACACACTTTGATTCTGAGTTGCATGAAACTTTTATTACTTGGCTTAAATCTAGTCTGACTTTTCAATATACATAAATGCTCAGAGCATGATGGCATTTGGCCTAAGTATTGTCTGTAATTCTAGGATCCGATAAGCCCATCCCATAATAACAAAGAGCATATTCACAGAGGATATCGAGCCATCAGTCTAACGTAGGGTGTACAAACTTAAATGAGTTCCATCTTCTTTACCTCTTAAAATTTTTAAACTGTCCACCTTGCACTAAAAGCCACACGCGTGTGATAAACTGTAATTACTTAGAACCATCATTCAATGGATTAACAGAAAAAGAGAGGCCCCAAACTCTCGGCCCACGTTCAATACACTGAGGTTCAGTCTCAAAGCTTTCCTCGCTGCATTCTTTTGCAAAACATGTTTCCTAGAAATAAGGAGCTCTCTTGTGCATGATCAACCATAGCAGGCAGAAAACGGGTGATCTGACAGATCTGGGGAGGACCTTCTAATTGCCTACTTGTGCTTTCAAGAGCCTAAAGCAGGTGAAAATACGATCTGACAGCATTTTCTAACATGTGCTATGTGAAAAAAAAAAAAAAATACAAGTATCCCCTGGGGAAGAGTTACAAAGAATATCTGCATATTAAAGAAGTGAAGAAACCTGGAAACATGGAAGACAAAGTTAGGCACCCAGATTCATTCATAGAACCTCCTCCCATGCCCAGTAATACCCATTACCTTTTGGGAAATGCTGATCTGGACAAACCTTCTACTGAGGATGTTTCTTTAAGGTTCAAGAGCTGGAGACTGAATGGGCAGGTCCCAGGCCCTGTAACAGCAGTTCCCACATGCAAGTCCTGCACAGTCATTAAAAGCTACTTACGGAGCATCACGACCAACCTCAAACCCTTCTCTCACAGCAACAGCTAACTGGTCCAGCACACTGACTACACACCAGGCACAGCCTTGTTACTTTACTTGTATCTCCTTTAACCCTCTAGCAACACAGCCTAAGAAGGGCATCAGCTGCTCTCACGTGTGAATGCCATTAGTTACAGCAGAGATCCTCGACAGAGATCCCCAACCCCTTCTCCCCCAAAGTCCCCTGCCACACAGATCCCACAGCCAGTCCAAAGTCAGATCACAGTAATAAAGGGGATCAGAACATTCTGCCCCCAAATACACCACTCTGGCATTTGGTTATTTTAAACGGCAAGCAACTGAGAAACAGCAGATGCAGGAAGGGCTGTCTGTCCTTTCTGCCCAAAAAGCAGGGCATAAATTTCCCATGAGAAAGGTGTCCTCCCAGTACCAGGAAAAAGAACATTCTTATCACTGGAGATGGGGAATCTACACCAAGATGAGTCAGCATAAACCATACTAAAACAACCCTTATATTCCATTAGTTTTCCCCATTATTTCCTAGTTTCTTTCCTACAATATACTACACCCCAAAGCCCTAAACCTTTTCTGTGCCTAGTCACTTCACAGTTTATCACCCTTTGTAAAAATGGTATATGAGCCCCCAAGTCTAACTGCTTTTTGGGGGACTTCATTTTTCTATGTAGCCATCTGCATGCCCTATAAAAATATTAACATGAAACAGAATTCGTATGCTTTGTCTCCTGTTAATCTTCTCAGTTTAATTTGCAGGTTCCAGACACAGAACATAAGGACTGTCCTATGTTTTTCCTCTGCTACAGTGGCCTGTGGGATTGCTCAGGACCGTGGGCAATTCTGGCTTGAGAGGATGCTGACTGATCTGTAGATGTGGAACCTGGTCTTGCCAAGTATCTCCCATCAGGTTGCGATTCTATAGCTCTTTCCCCATCTTGTCCCTTCGCTCTTCCACTAAAACTAACCACCTTGTTTTGGGGGACTCTTCACCATTATTTAAAAATATTTATCTTGTTTGTAACCAATATCCCTGAGGTGGAGAGAACGGCACTTTGGGAGATGCATTGGTCAAGGGAGAGTCACTGGCCCATGTGTTTGCTCACTCATACACGCATCCATTTAGCAGCATGGACTGGGTTAGGTACTGAAGGTTCAAGTGGAAATAGGCCAAGGCTTTTACAAAGCTCATGGTGCCAGGGACACACTCTAAATTACTATAACAGGAATATATATGCAGTGCTCTGAGTACAGAGAGGAAGGAGGGAATAACTCGGCCTGGGGGTTTGGGAAGTCCTTCTGGGAGGCTGACGTCTTTGAAAGATGAACAGAATTTTACCAGAGTGCAGCAGCCATTCTGCAAAGGGAGGCCAATAATGAACACAGAATTCAAAATTCCCTATTTCTATATGACTGGGAAACATGGAAAAGGAAAGAAGAAAAGATGGAAGAAGGAACAGAGCGTTGGAGGAAGGAGAGAGGGAAAGAGAAAGACTACTTTTTTAAAACATGAGTCTCTGAACATGGGATGGAATTCTCTAGTACTGTTTAGTTGCTAGATTAAGGGAGAAGGAAAGTACTTTCGCAGTAAAGTTGGTAGTTTTCGTATTATAGCTTGCAAGCAAAATTTAGTTCCCACCCAAGTGAGCACATCCAAGTCCTACGCCCCACGGCTTCACGGCAGTCCCACTCCCAGGCTGCCTCTCAGCCCCTAGCACTTTGTTTCTGGCCGTACTGTGTACCCCCAGTACACTGTCTTGCCCCCCAGGGCTTACAGTGTGCCCACCGCGCCAGGTTCTCCACCTCTTCAAGACAGGCGCCCAGACCCTGCTCATCTTTACTTCCCCACAGGTCATACTATGCTTTGCTCATAGTAGGTGCTCTACAAAAACGGTCATAAAAATGTTACCCAATGGTACATGTAAGATTTCTAAACCAACAAGAATAAAAATTCAACTATATTTAGCCAGCAATATACAGCAGAATATACAGAATTATATACAGCGATAAATTGATACTCATTACTATTTTTTAACCTAACAAGCAATTTTAGATATTTTTTATTTCTTTTTTCTTTTTTAAAGATTTTATTTTTTTATTTATTTGACAGAGATAGAGACAGCCAGCGAGAGAGGGAACACAAGCAGGGGGAGTGGGAGAGGAAGAAGCAGGCTCATAGAGGAGGAGCCTGATGTGGGGCTCGATCCCAAACCGCCGGGATCACGCCCTGAGCCGAAGGCAGACGCTTAACCGCTGTGCCACCCAGGCGCCCCTATTTTTTATTTCTAACTACATGTTTGTATTTTTTCTTTGCTATCATTTAATAATTATTACAGCGAATTAGCAATGTTAGACAGTTCTGGAAATAACTTACATATATCTCCAATTACTGCACATTATACTTTAACATTTCCTATATTAAGCATAATTTGAACACACCATCACAATTCTATTCCTGCAACGTCAAATATGTAGAGTTAAGTTACTTTAGAATACTTTATTTTTATTTTTTTTTAAAGATTTATTTATTTATTTATTTGACCGGGGGCGCGGGGGGGGGGGTAGAGTGCTGCGAGTGCACAAGCAGGGGGCTGCTGCAGAGGGTGATGGAGAAGTAGACTCCCCGCTGAGCAGGGAGCCAGATGCAGGGCTCTGAGGATTCTGGGATCCTGACCTGAGCCAAAGGCATAGATGCGTAACTGACTGGGCCACCCAGGCGCCCCAAGTTACTTTAGAATACTTTAGACAGAAAAATAATCTGGTTGTGTTAGTCTTAAGTACATAGTTTAAAGTTTGTTCTTTTATCTCTGTGTCCAAGCTTTACTTGGTTACAGAGCAGTTTCACTGGAAAACAATGTGTTTATTGACTGACTGCCACTGAAAAAATTTGAAAATTTATAATGTTTTCACTAGAGATTACTGATACATAGATTAATAAATTCAGCTTAGAACCCGAAAAAAATGTTATCACCGTGCTAAATGCTAAATTCTACCCTTCGGAGGAAACCATGCCAACAAAACTATGACCACTTGAAAATCAGAACAAAGTATAGCAGTCCCTCTCCCCCACCCCCCGTATCTGCGGTTTTGCTTTCTGCGTTTTCAGTTACATTTGGTCAACCACCGTCCTGAAGCAGATGGTCCTCCTTCTGAGATAACCTCGGAAGATAACAGTTGCCTAACATTATATCACAGCGCCTACGTCATGCACCTCATGTCATCTCCTCGTGTGGGCATTTCATCATCTCACACCATCACAGATGAGAAACAGTGAGCACAGAATAGTATTCTGAGAGAGAGAGATACCACATTCACATACCTTTTGTTACAGCATATACTCACAGTTGTTCTACTTTATTACTAGTTATTGTTGTTACCCTCTTACTGTGCCTAATGTATTAAACTTCATCAAAGATACGTATGTACAGGAGAAAAACTTTGTGTAATACTATAGGGTTCCACACCATTTGTGGCTTCAGGCATCCACTGGAGGTACTGAAATGTGTCCCCCCACCACGGATAAGGGGAACTAAAATATCGCCCTCCCTGAGCATAAAGGGAAAGGTATACCTGCATGCAGATAAAGAGGTTCTGACAAACAAGGAGAGTGATCTCAAAATATAATTTTAAAAACTCAGCCTTAGATAAAATTTTCTGAAATCAAAGTCTTAATTTTTGGTACATGTTAAGTGGCTTCTAGCTCAATTAATCCTGTAGGATAAACCATTTTAGTTACACAGGGGCTCATTTTATCACTGATTTATTTGAATGTCTCATCTGAAAGTTATTTTGCTTAAAAAAGATAGTCCACCATAACAGCCTCTTAAAAAAACCTTGAAGGTCCAGAACTGGCATGCTTTGAAGTGGAGTGGATCCAAAGTTCTCAGAGGTCTCTGGTTCCGTCCACGGCAATTCCTCAAGGCAAGGGTAAAGCTTTCCCTATCTACTCAGGTTAGATTTTGCCTGGGAGTATAATTTTACTCACTGCTGCCCAAAACATATCAAGTGTCTGACTGAAGTAAGTACCATCTCTGTAGGAATGACTGAAAGGCCAGTCCTCTATCTATTCCCCTGGATACTCGGGTCTATTTGTGGGTGGCGACAGGACCTACAATCTTGGGTCTCTTGTGGAGCTGCCTTATTCCCTGTGCTCTGGGGCTATCAGCCCACATTAGAAGATGCCAGAGAAACTGTCCTTTGAAACTGACTGTATTGATGTTAAGGGTGTTGCCCTTCATGAGAGAAATCGCTTGAGTTTTCTTGCCAGAAGAGTTGTATTTCTAAGCAACTGGCTGCTTGTATATTATGGACACTGACTCACGTAATCATTCATGACCTTCTCTCTGCACAGGCTACCGCGAAGCTCGGAGCCATACTGGAGCGTGCTCCTGGCTACCAAATGTCCTGTCTTCTCAGCACCCATTTTGCTTGTTAACCTCATTCCAGGTCTCATTTTGGTATTCCTACCCTTATTTTCCTGATTTTCTCACTTATGACACACATACAATCCTGATTCGCTAATTAAAAATATACTGAAATAAGGAATAAAATTCAATGCAGCTTGTTTTCAGTTCATTTGAGAAAAGATGAGGTTGCAAAATTTCTTATTTCTTAACCGAAAATTTAAACAATGTTAAAAGATGGTAAGGTTCCCAGGCTAGCCCAAGGAAATTTAATTTAACCACAATACAGCAAGATGTAGTATTAAAAAAAGCTACCGTCATTCAAGACAAGTTCTGCAGGGTAATTCTACATTCATGTTTAAAAAGAAATTTTTCTGGGGCACCTGGGTGGCTCAGTTGGTTAAGCGACTGCCTTCGGCTCAGGTCATGATCCTGGAGTCCCAGGATCAAGTTCTGAGTCAGGCTCCCTGCTCAGCAAGGAGTCTGCTTCTGCCTCTGATCCTCCCCCTCTCATGCTCTCTCTCTCTCAAATACATAAAATCCTAAAAAAAAAAAAAAAAAAAAAAAAAGAAATTTTTCTTATTAGAGAATTTGTGTGTAAAGACACATCACTGATTACCCAAACTCATATAGGCACAAGATAACGTAAGTCAGATAAGAAATTCATAAGCATTTAAGTAAGACAAAGTCCAAGGGCCTTATAAATCATCCATATTTTATTCAGTCAAGTTGACTTGCTCTTTTCCCCTTAAACAAATAACTAAGGGTAATTTAATTCAGTGAGAGTAGTGAAGTGAATACAGATCTTTGAAGAACAGTAAAATGTTAATTTTATGATCCTATTTATTTTGCTAACGCTTCTTCATGATAGGACACAAATGCAAATTTTGACTCAGGGTCAATTCTTAATTTTCCAGCAGCAGAAAAGGAAATCTATTTGAATACCTGAATTTTACAAGCAAACTCGACATATTTCATATAGATTAACCTAATAATGTCTTGGACATAGTTATTCATAGGTCTAGACTATGGCTTATATTTACTGGGCTCTCATTCAGCATTTATGCATTTGAAGTCTACCTAGTCAAATTATCTTGATAAATCTTGGCTTCTAAGGGAAGAATTCTGCTTCTATTAACCCTTGGTGCTACTTATAAATGCATGACTTCAGAGAGGGGCACCATCAGATTTGGATTTAGAAAGTACTCTGGTGACAAGCTGAAGGATGCCTGGTAGCATTAAGAACTGAAGGCACAGAGATCAGTAGAAGGCTATTATAAAATCCAGACAGGAACTGCGGAGGGCTAACAAAGGCAATCACTGTGGGGACACAAAATTTCTGCTGGCAAGAGAAATACGGGAGAGACAATCCACTGGGCAAGAAGACAGACTATGGGTAAAATAAGGAGAAAAAGTGAAGTGATTTCCTTGAGAGCTGAACATCCAATGAGAAGGAATGCAGGAGGGCCATGTTTGCTGGGATGGATGCAGAATTCTGTGTAGACACATTTGGTTTGGTAGCATACAGAGAAGGTGAAGGAAGGCTTTGGAAAGAAGGGTTTGCAGGCTAGGGGAAAGGATAAACCAGGGTGAGTCATCAGATCACACACGGTTGAAGCCACAACTGATGAGCACATGTAGGGAGGGTGGGAGAAGGTCAGGAAGCAATGGAATGGAGCTCCCATATTGAAGGAAGAGAGGGAGAGGAGGACGAGTGTCCCAAACAGGGAGGAGACTACTAGACAGTGGTGTCCTGATGTCAGGGAGGGAAGGAAAGAAGATGATCCTGGTGGCAAAAGGGCCAAAGCCAAAAAAGTAACAGAAGGAATTTGGCAAGCTAGACTGCAGTGGAATGAGGAGTAAGTTGAAGGGGACAGTGGAAAGCATGTGTAGACCATTCCTACCATGAGCAGGCTATCAGGGAATCATCTATACCTCAAACAGCACAAACCACACTGGTCTTTTTTTCTACAGGATTGGCTATCGGTTCTTTTAGAGTAATATTCTCCTGTAGAAGCTGGTTGTTCTAAGGTTCCTTTTGGCAGAGGCTCCCAGCCACCATTCTAGTCATCCCCATAAAGGAACAGATGCAGACATGGGGCAAGACAAGAGCATAAGCAGACAGAAGCATGGGAGGGAAGGCGATGATGGCAGCGGGAAGCTCACATCTCAACTCCACTTCGGCACCAATCAGGAAGGAACTGGGGCCCGTGGTCCAGAAATATTTCCTTCCTTCAGGGTCAATGGGGCTATGTGGTCTTGCGCCAAAGGAGACTCACAGCACCACAGATTCTCCTTGGGAAGATCACCTTTAGGTCATGAATCTAGCTCTGCTGAAGCTAGTCTTCACCTGTATTCTGCTGAGAACCTCTCCTCACGGCACACTGACCTTGCCCACTCTTTCTGCTCCTCTTGATTATTCTTTCTGATAAGATCCTTCCTCCTATCTTCCTTTCCTCTTCTTTTTTTTTTCTCTCCCCTTACTACTACTTGGCAGAAATATTATTTTTCATTAATACTGCTCCTACCCCTCACTGATATTTTGGAATACGGCATGTACCCAAGTTAATTTATTTTCAGTTTATATCACCCTTTGTGTGTGCCCTAGGGTATGCACACACATTACAGAATATTTACTTAAGAAATCTAAAACAACGTATCGCTTGGGAGCAACATCTATTAAAATATCAACAATATCAACTGTGAAATGACAATTTTATTTTATTTTTTTATTTTTTATTTTTTAAAGATTTTATTTATTTATTTGACAGAGATAGAGACAGCCAGTGAGAGAGGGAACACAAGCAGGGGGAGTGGGAGAGGAAGAAGCAGGCTCCCAGCAGAAGAGCCTGACGTGGGGCTCCATCCCAGAACGCCGGGATCACGCCCTGAGCCGAAGGCAGACGCTTAATGACTGAGCCATCCAGGCGCCCCTGTGTGTTCCTTTTAAGACAGAGGATGAAACATGCTTAAAATTGTCATTATGGGGCGCCTGGGTGGCACAGCGGTTAAGCGTCTGCCTTCGGCTCAGGGCGTGATCCCGGCGTTCTGGGATGGAGCCCCACGTCAGGCTCTTCTGCTGGGAGCCTGCTTCTTCCTCTCCCACTCCCCCTGCTTGTGTTCCCTCTCTCGCTGGCTGTCTCTCTCTGTCGAAAGGAATAAATAAAATCTTAAAAAAAAAAAAAAAAAAAAAAGGAGCACACAGAGGGGTCACCAACCTATTCCAAAGTCAAGGTATCCCTGGGAGATTCCCCCAGATGGAGCTGTAAACCCTGAGCAGCAGTATTCAGTGTGGGTTTTAGCTTTGTAAGCAAGGCCAACGGAAAGCAAGGACTGCCAAGAAAATGAAATTATTTAGGGAAATTAAAATTATAGAGTCCAAACTCTGACATGCACTTTGAAGTCAAGGGATAATAGGAGTAGAATGAGATCCACAGTGATGTTGGCAATAGCTCCTCAGCAGGGGTTTTCACGGAGTTTACCTGCACCTATCTGGCAGGACACAGGAACACACGAGTTTATCTCTTATGGAAAGAAGCCCACCCAAAGATAAAGAGCCACATCTACCTGGGGAGACAGGTGGACGTTGAGAAGGCTTCCTAACCCGAGCCCACAAGGAACATGGGGAAAAGTGCTGGTATTGGAGGACTCAGGCGTTAACTTAGTTCCCCATCAGCTGTATCACTTAGGTTTGCTACTTTACTGCTGAGCTGCAGCTTCCTTTCTTGCCAATTGGGGGAAATTAGAAGGATCTGCTTCGTGGAGTTTTTATGATGGTTAACTGAGATAATGCAAGGAAGGGCCTAACTTGTGTCTGGCCCATGAGAAATGTTTAAGTATAAAAAAGCCATTATTATGATCGTATTTGTAAAATAGAATGATAATACCAATCTCATAGTGATTCCACAGTGAATAAGACAATGCATACTGAAGTACATGATATACAGTGCTTGATACACAGCATGTGATCCATCCGTGTTAATTCACTTTGGAGTCCCCCTCTCTTCTTCTTTCCCTCTAAACACTGGGGGGATCTGTGTGAATATGGAACAGATATCCCTGAGGCAGTGAAAAGCCTCAGTGGCAAGGAACTGATTTTATTAACATTATTTTAATCAGAATTTGAATAAAATCAGTTCTCCCAATGCTTTTAACCCCTGGAATGAAACTGTAACCGAGCCTCGGCAGAGTGCAGAATTTGGTACAACAAGCGTGTGTGAGACGACTACCTCCAGTGGATCTAGTTACCAAAGTGTTGGAAGGCTTCTGTTATAGCACATTCTTACCAGAATGAAAACTCTAGGAACGTAGGACTCTGGCAAGTTTTATTCTCTGCTGTATCACTGGTACCCAGCAGAATGCCTGGTGTACAGCGGAAGTTCAATAAATATTTGCTAACTGAACGAATATGGCTCCCAGAGATATGCTGTATGTCAGCGTCTTTGTCAAAAAGTTACCGTCCACAAGGACCATGGAGAGGAAAGTAGGCATGGGAGGCCTGAAGGCAGCTATAGTGTTGGTCGTGGACAACTGCCATGCCACAAAATAATGATACATGGCACTGGTCTGACCCAGGAATACTGAGGATTCTACCAGAGCCCTTCATCCTTAGCAATGTCATAAAATAAGATTGTTTCAAGCTAAGACAAACTCAAACACTCCCAACCATAATACCGCCACCTTGATTTGAAAGTGCTTCATAGATTACAAAGCCTTCACACATAAATTCTCATTTAATAATTTGCTGGCCTGCTTGCACTTTTAGGAGGGTCCCTACTATAGGCAAAGTTAGGTGGGGGAGGTTTAAAAAAAACACAACATGAGCATGACAAGATTTCTGCTCTTCAAGGACTTAAAATATGGCAGGAACCAGGAAACCCTTCAAGGGCACATTCTATTAACTTCATCTGTCTGATCCACCCACACCTGACCCAGGTGTTTTGCCTCCATCACAGAGTCAGACCCTCAGGACTCCAGAGAGATTTATGACCGTAGGCGCACAGAATGCAGGTTTCGAACCCTGCTGTCCATAGCTCCCATTCTCTTGCACATATTAAAGACTTCGAGAATAGAAAAGAAATCAACCAGATTCTCTTTTCTTAGGTTCCAATATTCTGAACACATTTGTCTTCAGGCTGGCAAATGAAAATATAAAGGAATTGCAAAATGAAAACAGGCTGTGTTGAAAGGTAATAACTCTTTCCTTCATCCTTAAAGAAGAAAAAAAAACCCAGAAGATACAGTAAAAATAAACACTGGATTCCCTCTTATTCCTCAGGGTTAGAAGGATGCCAGGGAGACAATCCTCCGTGATAACTGTATGCCTGAAATACATGAGGTCTTCAGGTGATTGTGGACTAAAGTCAATTATTGTGGAAATAACATTATTGCCAGGAGACGGCTGCATAGGTTAGTAGTAGAGGTTATGAAACAAGAAGTCGTTTTTTTGCATTTTGGTTATTTTTAATTAATTAAAACAAAGACGCTTATTTTCCTCTTTACTATCTTGCACTGGTTCTTCTGACTTTTGAAAATTCTTCTCAGTGAAACAAATGGTGGCATCTTAAGATAACAATGTGTCCACAATCACTACCAGTCACAGACATTTCTGGCAACATGGACTTTTCTTCTTCCCATACCAAGTTCTGTTCATCACCTGAGATGTCTCATTTGTTCATCACCTGAGATGTCTCAATGTTTTGGAGAATTCTTCCTTGTGTTTTTATTTTTTTAGAAGGAAAAGGAAGTGGCTTTGAAGAAACCATATGGCCCACACATCTTGCTTTCTGAATCGGGTCTACCTCTTAACAATGCTACTGACAGGACATCCCTGTGATAGAGCCCCTTCCCCCAACCCTGCCCGACCTTTAAGGGACAGACCAAGTCTGAAGGTCTCAGGGCACGGAGAGTATCTGGCTGGGGATGCAAGACCAGGAGCGCTGGGAAGGGAGAAGAGAATCCTGTCTGATGTAGCTCGTGTGTTTAGCCAGAACGCAGGAAGAAACGGTCCCAAACCTGACATCTTCACTCTGTTGTGAGAAACAGTTCTGCCCTAGCTTGGGATGGAAGTCAGGACCTATTCTACGTTCACGTAGCTCGAGCCTCTGAGAGGCCTCAGCAAACGTGGCGACGTGCATGTGGATGGGCAGGCTGGTAGTGGTGTAGCATGCACACGTGAGCATTCCAAACAGGAGACACAGACAGCCAGTGGGCGGGGGAGGGGAGGCTGGGAGGCCCTTCCTAGGGGCATCTGCTACAGCTTGCACCACCTAACGGTCTTCCTCAAGCCTGGTAAGGTGGCTTGCAAACCAACTACCCTAGTACTGAGCGATCACTTGTTAGTAACGGGCTTGCCTACGTACACCTTACAGTGATCCCAAAGAGAAAGAAATCAAGCTGGTTTCATTTGCAGGAAGGCCTTTTTAAAATATAATAGGTGAATTTCTGGGGGTGCAAAGGCTAGATATAAATTTGGTTGGGGAAACCAAATGTTTAATTAAAATTCTCTGAGATTCCTCTGTATTCAGATATGTGAAGAAGAAGGAAGTTAAAGAAAATTATGTGACCATCTGTGCCCTAAACACTGCTACCCCGGTAGTTCATCGAAATCTTTTCACTTATCCTTGTTAATAAGCAGTTACCTGTACGCATGGCATTCACTCATACATTTCTTTTGCTTTTCCAGTGTGTTATCACTGAGAAAGCAAAGTTGACTCAAACATGGTTCCTATGCCCTGGGGATGACAATACAGTGAACAAGGACAAGAGTGATGGGGGAATTAACACGGCAGGATTTTGCACAAAGTGTCTGGAAGACAAGGGAGGAGCCATCATAGATATGACCCATACACTTGCCACATACTGGTGCACCCATTCGTGCCTGGCCTGGATGCTGCAGTGATAGTGGTGAGCAAAACCACACATGGTCCTTGACTTCCTGCAGCCTGCGGGCAGACTAGCGGGGGAGATGTTGTGGAGGTGATTACAAAGTCCATGCAGAATTACACCTGGTCAAGTGTCATGACAGACTAGTCACAGGGCTGTGAGAGCTTACAGCACTGGGGCGTGCCTTTGCTCGGGTTCAGATGAATGAGCACGGAGGGGTGACCTCTATGAACAGAGAAAGACCTTTGAGAGACAGAGGAACGGCATGGGTTCAAGGCAGCACAGATCTAAGCAAGTCAAGGAAAGGCCAACGTGAGGAGCGCACTCCCCAAACGGGAAGGTGATATAAGGCCAGAGAGGCAGGGACACTGACCCTGCGGCAAACACAGGCCATGGTAAGGATTTTGAACTTTATCAGGAGCAATGAGATGCAACTAAAGTTTTTCTTTTTCCTTTTTAAAAAAGTTGTTTTTTCAAAAAAGATTTTATTTATTTATTTGAGAGAGAGAGAGTCGGGGGCAGAGGGAGAGGGAGAAGCCAACTTCCGGCTGAGCAGGGAGCCTGATTCGGGGCTCAATCCCAGGACCCTGGGATCATGACCTGAGCTGAAGGCAGACGCTTAACTGACTGGGCCACCCAGGCACCCCCTTTTTTTTTTTTTAATTGTTCAATAAGGAAATAGAGTGGGGTTGGGAGGATTCAGAGAGCTTATCAAGAGTCAGCCTGTTAGCTGAATTCTGAAGGATGATAGGGATTTGCCGTACAAAGGGAGGAAGTGTGTTTCAAACACAGGAACCAGTATGTGATCACATGAAGGCCCAAAGCCACATGGCACCATTACGAAAATGGGAGAAATCTGATTGGGCTGAAGCGAAAAGAGACAGGAAGAGAGGAGACAGAACACAAAGCGGGGAACACATGTGAAGCGAAGAAGGAATTTTACTTCAAAAGTCATGTCCAGCCTCTGGTGCATTTAAACAGGGAGAGCAGAGTGGCTGGGTGGGAGCAAGCATATCTTGGAGCAGTTTTGGGATCAAATCTTCACTCTGCTCCTTATAAGGTCCGTCAGTTGGATAAACCATGGTACTCCTTCCTCACAGAAACCATCCACCTACCATGCTTAGCCCAGGGCCTAGCACCCTGTTTGGTGAGTTGCACCTGCATTTAGGGGTACAGAGGAGACCGACAGTAGAATATGGGTACAGCCACCCAGAAGAGGAGTAACGATGAGCTGGACTAAGCTAGTGGCGATGAAGAGGAGGGGGTGGGCCTGAAGGGTCCAGGCAGAATGTGGAAGAAAGGAAGCCAAATAAAGAGAAGGAATCCTGGACGAATGTCCAGTCCCCAGCTTAGCTGGGAAGGTCTCGATGTGTGTGAGTTGACTATTGCATCTGGTGCTTGGGCTGGAAACAGACTTGGGAGTAAACACCAAATCAAGGTGGCAAATGAAACCACGGACTGTGATAAAATTACAGGGAAGGTACAAAGAGGGAAAAGAGGAAGGACCACCCTGGGAACGAAGAGACCTTTGGGCACATCAGAGTCTTATGAGAAGGCAGTCCTTCAGACCTGAGGAAGGAGAGGTGCTGAAACTGGGTGCTGAGACTGAATGTTCTAGTCAGGATTCTGGGGCCTGCAGTGGGCAGAGCCTATGAACAACATCCCTTCCAGGACGCTGCCCAGCAGGGTCTGCCCTAATTCACTTCACACCTCCCTGGGATTGCCTTCCTATAGAGTTTCAAGTCTGGGGTTAAAGCACTCGGTTGCCTTTACGAAACGCTGGGCTTACTATTTTAGCTCTCCACGAGTTTAGAGGTCTGCCACAATCCCGCAGCCTTTTCATAGTTGGTCTGAGAAGGGAAAAAACAGAACACTGAACTCATGTACATTGTGAATATTCAATGAAGAATTGTTGAATGAGTAAGAGACAACTGGACCAGGATAAAGATCAACGGCTTCTTCTGGCTCCAGCGTGGCTGCAAGGAACAGCTTTCTTAATTAATTTAGAATTTTGCTTAGTAAAGGGCAAAGGAGATTTTAGATGAGATACTTCTGCCTACAGAAATGACTTCTGGTGAAGACAACATCACTGTTAGGGATCAGATGCCAGGGAGGGATAATTATATAGGGAAAATATGTGTATTTACTCTCAAACTATGGATGCGCAAAAAGAAATGATGAGGGCATTAAATGAATATGGTATAGGATAATGTATATAATTATAATGAATTGATCACATAAGTAATTTTAAACAAGGCCAAAGGGGGTGTACTAAATCCACTCAAAAATTACCCCAGAAACAAAAGAATATAAGGCTAACAGATGCATTAATAACATCTAATGAGCCATCTGATAAATAAAACAAATAATTACTCTGAGAATAGATAAAACCAACTAATTAACACTGGTGAATATTAACTGGCAAATAAAGAAAATTAATATATGAAAGATACATAATTGGAGAAACAAAAATGAGCTAAGCGTATATAATACTGCAGATTAAGTTAACATCTAGGACCAAAGAGATGCTTTAAAATTGTGTCTGAAGGGGTGCCTGGGTGGTTCAGTTGGTTAAGTGTCAGCCTTTGGCTCAGGTCATGATCCTGGGGTCTGGGATCAAGCCCTGTGTTGGGCTCCATGCTCAGTGGGGAATACCCTTGAGATTCTCTCTCTCCCTCTGCTCCCCCTTCGCCCTCCCAAATAAATAATCTTTAAAAAAGAATGGTATGCTCTACCAGCTGAGGCCCTGGGTGCCCCCGAAACAAGTTTTCTTGATTCAAAGGCCAGGAATCTTTCTAAGCCAAGACTGCCATGCTCATGATTCTCAGTCATAATACTGAAAAAATATTTAAAGCAAATTGGTTCAGGAATGATAACATTAGGGGAAGAAATAGGTGTAAAAGAAAAGAACAGAGAAGTTCTAGCATCAAGTCATTGCAACTTCCATGTCTCTTTTGTCATGAAAGCCTTTTCTTTTTTTTTTTTAAAGATTTTATTTATTTATTTGATAGAGAGAGACAGAGACAGGCAGCGAGAGAGGGAACACAAGCAGGGAGAGTGAGAGAGGAAGAAGCAGGCTCCCAGAGGAGCATGGAGCCCGATGCGGAGCTGGATCCCAGGACCCTGGGATCACGCCCTGAGCCGAAGGCAGACGCTTAATGACTGAGCTATCCAGGTGCCCCATGAAAGATTTTTCTGAGCTATTTTTTTTGGTTTAAATGTCAAAACATTTGAGTTAAAAAAACCCGGCTATACTTTCAAAGACAATTCCAATAATGAGTGGCTATGAAGCCACACAGATAACCAAGATGTCACAGTGATACATTACAATGTCATAACTTTGGAAATTATAAATCTGCTTCTTAAAATGGGAGGGTAGAGATCAACTGAAGGAACCCTATTCAAGGCATTCCTGTTACCAACACAAACAAAACCCAGGAGGGCCCATCCCAGTTCAGCTGACTCTTGCTAAATCCAGAAATTCACAGCCTGGCTCATGTCACTGATCTAGTTTTATTACTTAATTTGTTTCTGTAGAATTTTCCTAAATTGGCGAGATACCAGTTAATTGAGACGGTAAGTGCTAAGACATATGTAAAAATCTGTTACCTGATGAAATGGGATTCAGTGTCAGGAAAGGGGTCACAGAAGAGAAGAAATAGGAAATGAAGTACCTTTCACCCTTGACAAAGTAGTCATATGGCTATTTATGCAAGTCATGAAGAGGCAGGCAATTTTCTACAATGCTTATTACTAAGCAGTTCTCAAACAATGTTTTGTAAGTATACTTGTGTTAAAAAAAAAAAAAGTATTATTCTGGTACAACACAGAATAACTTGAAGATACTTTACAGAAATCCTATTTACTTCCAGCATTTTGTGGTCTAGCTTTACTCCTTTACTGTCTTACAACATTCTCTACCTTTATTTTCTCTTTGCCCTGATTCTCTCGTTTATTATTTTTTAATTATGACAATTATTTCATCTTATTGTATGTATTCTTATAAGTTTTTTAAATGCTTTAGGGGCCAAGATGAAGAATAAATAGAATAGAATCTGGAAACTCTTACAAACTAAACTTAGTAAGTCAACAATGACACATAGATCTAATAATTTTTTAACACTTAGCTCTACTCTCAAGAGTAAAAAAATATTATTTTTCCCCCAATTTAGGCTGTTGAATATATAAAATATTTTCTTCTCAAAGTCAATTGTACAATTTTTACTTATTTTTCAAAATCATTATCACTCAACATGGCAGAATTTAGCAACCATAAAAGAAAATTTTTTTTGAAATTTCAAGCATATTTAATGGTAATGAATAATCTTTCTTTGAAGTCTAAGAAGCTGGTTTTTTTCAGAACAAATGAACTGTCTCTAGTTGTTGTGTGGATTTGTAGAAAGAAAGAATCAGGTGCCTATAAATAACATAATCTAATAAAGTGCCACAGGCTATCCCATGAGTTCAACAGTAGATACTCAGAACAATTTAAGAGTAAATTTGGGAAGAACTTAGAAAATTTAAGAGTTGTCTTTTTCTCTTTTATTCCTCTCCTCCTTCTCTGTGTTCTTGCATAGCCTATAATATAAAACTTAAAAAATTTTCACAGAGAGGTATGATCTGTTCAACATTTTATAGTAAGCGAAACTCTACTTTGGCTGATTATAGAATTCTGTGGTTTCTTTGCTCATAATACATACATCCATTTCAAGACTTAACAAAAGAGAAAACTTTTTACTGGGGGAAAATCCTAATAATCTTATTAAGAATGCCAAAAAGCTGGTGGACCATCCTGTTTGTATTCTAGCTACTCCGAGGCTCTAGTGCAATAATATATGATTTTTCAAGAACTATTAGGAACAAACTGGATTTGTCCATTTGTTCCAAAGCCAAAGAATACTGGGCAGTAAGGTCTTTAGTGTAGCTGTCCTGTTTCAGAAAGGGAAAGGTGCTTGGTGTTGATGCTACTCACATTAGAATTAGTATTATTCACCTTGGCATTCTTGATCAGTGGCACGTGGGGCAAAAGAGGTGGTCAATGTCAGAAGATCTGCAACAGTGAGTACAGAAACTGTGGAGGAAACCATCCGCCTGACTCCTGCTGTGTCCAGGAGCTCAAGGTTCCCGGTCCTGAGCTTCTAGTTCAAAGAGAGGATAGACTACTCAATAGAAACAATTGTTTAGTCCATTCATTAAGACTTCCATCAGAGGCTTCGATCATGTTGCATTCAGTAGTGTAGCAGGTAGTAATGGAGACCTGCCATTATCAACTGTTAGTAATTTACCAGTCACAAAACTAGGGAAAGCCTGTTTAGCTACTTCAGCTGTAAAAAGAAATCGTGAAAATAAATATCTTTGGATTGATGTTTCTAAAACTTTTGAAGGCCAAGTCAGAAGATGCATGGGGTTGTAGAAAGTTTCCACTGCGGAGGGTGGAGTCCTGGAAAAAGCAGTGCCCTGCAGGCTGGGAGGCATTCTAGTTCCCATTTTGTCATTCACCAGGTGTGAGACTTCAGTCAAGCTGTTTATCCTTTCTGTCCTCACCTTTGTTTTAGATTTTATTCCTTGCTGGCTATTTCGACCATCACTCAAAGTCATCTATGCTGGAACTCCAATCCAGGGCCTTTGGTTCTGAGGTGCCCCTTGTGTTTTACTTCCCCGACACCTCATTGTGCCTGGAATGCTCCTCCACCCGTGTCTACGTGTCCCTAGCTGCGGCAGTCACTAACTGCTGGCTGGCACAGCAGTGATTCCCAACCCTTTTCTCTTTGCTGCTTCCACTACAGGGGCGAGAATAGCTACACCCTCATTTTCCAGCCCCATGCCCAGCTAGTGATAAAAATGTAACAGAGTTCTGGTCAATGTTATAACCAGAAATCCACTGGAATGGTTCCAAGTTTACCCTTTCCTTATGAAACGAAAGCTTACTCTTTCCTGGTTGGGACGCCCTTCTTTCTGCTTCTTGCCTTGAATAAGGATATATTTGGAACTTCAGTAGCTGTTTGCAACCATTATGCATTAAGCATGAGAGGAAAACGAACACTCAGACTCCTTGACATCATCTAGTGGCTAAGTCAGTTCGATCAGTTACCTACCTCTCGACCTTCTCTATGTGAGAATAAACCTCTTATATACTGTGTAAAGGTTTTCTGTTACTTGTAGTCAAAAGCATTCCTACTAATATCTATTTTTAAGGTGGTGCTTATGAGCACCACACCTTTTCCTCCTTTGAACTTTACTGGTAAACTATTTTTTTTAAAGATTTTATTTATTTATGAGAGACAGATAGCAAGAGAGAGCACGGGTGGGGGGTGGAGGGTGGGAAAAGCAGGCTCCCCAATGAGCAGGGAGCCTGGCTCCAGCTTGATCCCAGGACCCTAGGATTACGACCTGAGCTGAAGGCAGATGCTTAACCGACTGAGCCACTCAGGTGCCCCATGAACTTTACTGATAAACTTCTGTTGATACTTTGAAAATTAATAAAGCAAAGTCTCATTTGAAATGTAGTCAGGAAGCCCTGTAGGGGGACCTCTCACGAACCTCCCATCTAGCTTACCTTACACTACACTAATGGACAGGAAGAAGTTCACATTACTACCCCAGCAGAAAGGTTTTGGTTTTCTCCTTGCCCAGCAACAACCCAGCCAATGAGAAACCATACCACCCCGAACTCTTCACTTTCCTCCAACAGTCTTTTGTTCCAAGGAGCCTCTCCCAACCTCCTCCTTTTTCTCTAAAACGTTCTTCTCTTTTGTTCTCCAGACTAGCCTATGTTTTGCCATAGCCTGCAAGTCCTGAATTGCAATTCCTCTGTTCCTAAATAGACTCGTTGCCAGGTAAAATAATGGGCCCTTTTGTTTTTGAGGGTCAACGGTCAGTTACCACTCTCTACCATTAATGGGAGGCTCATTTTGGTCTGCAGCTCTCACAATGCTTAGTGTACAAGAAGTGTAATACTCAAATATTTAATGAAGAAAGAAGGAGTTCCGATACTCAATTTGGTAAGCATTTGGGCATTATTTTAACCTTTAAGAGGAGAAATGGCCGATAAAAATTACCACTGAATACAATTTCTTCTTACTTCTTAACAAATAATTATAATCATATACTGCATAGTTACTGTGCTAAGCACTAGGGATATTGACCTAAAACAGAATTTCTGCTTTCAAGGAATGAATGGCAGACACAAGTAAACCTAGAAAGACAATAGTGTTTGATATGTGTAATAATGAACCTGAGAGCACAGTGCTTCCTCAACATCCACTTATTTTCTACTTTAACCAGAAACTGGCTGTCAGACGTGAATCACAACTTCCCATCCTTTCCCATCTTCACCTCCTTCACCCCTCCCACCCCCCCGAGTGAAAAAGTGTCCCTCCTTCTGTCCAAAGACCAACTGTGCTCTCAGACACACCACTTCTCACCTCTTGCGGGGTCTTGCTCTAGCAGTTGTCCAAACTCCCATATCATGTTAACCAGACTTCCTGGGTTGGTGGGTTGGTTTCTACTCTTTGTGGCTGTTTACTTCCTTCTGATTCACTTCTCCACCCCCACAATCCAGGTTCTGCCTTAACCACCTCACTAATACCGCTGCGGTAAAGGTCCCTAGAGATCTCTGTACTGCCAACACCAGGGACCACATTTTCATCTTTATTTATTGGACCTACTTTTCCAAAGCACGTGACTATCTTGACTTCTGTGACACTATTCCATTGCTTGTTCTCATCTTGTTTCTAGACACTATAGTAGTTATCCAAGTGTGGCCCAGGGGCTACTGGGGGGCTCTGAGATCTTTCAGGGGATCCATCAGGAAACCTGTTTTCACAATATCAAGAAGACATTTGCCTTTTCCACTCTCATTTTCTTATGAGTGCACAGTGAATTTCTCAGAGGCTACATGACGTGTGATATAGCCACAGGCTGTGGGCAGACACAAATATAAGAATCTGCCCTTCTTTTATTAAGATAGACGTTAAAAGAGATTTGCAAAAATGTCTCACAATGTCACTCTTGTCACTAATTTAATGGTTACTTTTCATTAAAGTGTTATTTATGTCAGTATGTAATGAGTTTATTAATTCATTTAAAAATAGGTGTTTTAAAATGGTTTAATTTGGATTTTTTTTTAAAGATTTTATTTATTCATTTGACAGAGAGAGACAGCTAGAGAGAGAGGGAACACAAGCAGGGGGAGTGGGAGAGGAAGAAGCAGGCTCCCAGCGGAGGAGCCTGATGTGGGGCTCGATCCCAGAACTCTGGGATCACGCCCTGAGCTGAAGGCAGACACTCAACGACTGAGCCACCCAGGCGCCCCTAATTTTGATTTTTAATATGAGATTGGTAACTATGCCACACATACACAAAGCTTTTGGGTCCTCAGTTACATTTAAGAATGTAAAAGGATCCTGAGACCCTTAAGTTTGAGGACTACATTCTTAGAATATGTCTTCTCGGCCTCCTTTAGCAGCTCTCTTTGGCCAACCCCTTAAATTTTGATGTTCTCTAGAACAGCATCCTCAGCCCACTAATTTTCTCACCGTACATTAAAATTTCTTAGTCTTGGCACATTTGACATTTTGGGTCAGAAAATTCATTACGGGAGACTTGGTGTTTAGCAGCATTCCTGGCCTCTAACTACTAGATGCCACCACTAGCATCTTTCCACCCAAGCTGTGACAACAAAAATGTCTTCAGACACTGTCATACAAAATTGCCCCAGTTTAGAACAACTGCCTTAAATACTCATTCTGGAAATTTCACCTAATAGCAAGAACTTTTTTTTTTTTTTTAAAGAGAGGGTGCACATGTCAGGGTGGGAGGCCAACGGAGAGGGAGAGAGAGACCTTAAGCAGGCTCCACGCCCAGCACAGAGCCCCATAACACGGGGCTCCACCTCACAACCCTGAGATCATGACCTGAACTGAAATCAAGAGTTGGATGCTAACTGAATGAGCCACAGAGGCGCTCCAAGTACAACTGTAAGTACCTGACATGTATTAACTCATTTAAACTTCGCCCTATGAGAGAGAAATTATCTGTTTTATAGAATCTCCATTTTATAGATTAAGAAACTGCAAAACAGAGAGGTGAAATGACTTACCCAGGGTCATAGAGCAAGTAAGTGATGATGGTAACTCTAGCCCTGTTTGCTTCTCTGAGCTCTAGACTCTTGTGAGTAACTGCCTTTGCTGGGCATCAGATGACACTCACTAGAGATGTCTGAAGAGGTACTCATAAGTCTTCTCGTCACAAGACCAGCTATTTCTGTATTTCTTAAGTCAGTTAATGGCACAACTTTACACTTAACCTTTCTGTGCCTCAGCTTAACTAGTAACGTAGAAGTGATTCTAGACTCTGCTTGGATTCTCCCTTATTCCTGAATCCAATCATTCATAGGGTTCTAACAAGTTTACCCTATAGTCTTTTTTCTAAAGATTTTATTTACTTATTTGACAGACAGAGACAGCCAGCAAGAGAGGGGACACAAGCAGGGGGAGTGGGAGAGGAAGAAGCAGGCTCCCAGCAGAGGAGCCCAATGCAGGGCTTGATCCCAGGACTCCGGGATCACGCCCTGAGCTGAAGGCAGATGCTTAACAGTCGACTGAGCTACCCAGGCGCCCCTACCCTATAATTATTAATCAAATATGTTTTTTTTCTCTATCAACCACTATTCTTGCATTCATGAGGACCCTAATCTCTGGGACATGTGGGTGGCTCAGTTGGTTAAGCATCTGCCTTCGGCTCAAGTCATGATCCCAGGGTCTTGGGATCAAGTCCCGCATCAGGCTCCTTACTCAGCAGGGAGCCTGCTTCTCCCTCTGCCTGTTGCTGCCCCTGCTTGTGCACTCTCTCTCTTTGACAAATAAATAAAATCTTAAAAAACAAAAACACTTCTTTAAAAAAAAAAAAAAAAAAAGAAAGGACCCTAATCTCTCTTCAGCATTGTTATAATCAACTCCCATTTGGTGTCTTTATATCTAGTCCTCAAAATTATCTTCTACATTGCTGCCAGTGATCTACCTAAAATGCAAATCTGGCCATGTCTGCTTTCTGGCTTAAAATGCTTTATTGGCTGCCTGTTAGCTAAGAATAAAATCCAAGTTCCTTAGCATGGTGCCTAGGCCCCTGAATCTGTGGTCTTTTCCACCTTCAGTCTCATCCTGTCACCCACTGAAACACACTTAACTCTCTAGCAATTAAATAATCTTCTACTGTTTGTTGTTATCTGAGCATACTATGCTGCTTCATGCCTTTGACCCAATGTCATCTTCTGGGAAGTGTTCTTGATTCTACCCGTGAGCATACCCATCACAGCACTTAACAGTTTGTGAAAATGGTTTCTATAACTGTGTCCCACAGAGGTTTGTTAAAAAAGCCACCGATGGTAGGTGCTTTGCTGAGTCCGAAGCTCTTATCTTTCTATCTCCAGGTTTTGGTACCACACAGGGCAAATCAGTCTTCAGACAAGTTTTGGAAGCACTGAGGTAAAATGACACTTAGGAAAAGGACCTGTTTGGATGGAGGTTGGGGTGGTGGATGAGGAGAATTAGGAAATCCTGTGTCCTGAGAAGGTCATGATTGAGCTGAATCTCAAAAAAGGATGAACTCGAGACAAGAGTGTTTAAAGGGCATTGCCCAATAGAGAGAACTTCACAAGGGGGAAAGGGGCTGTCTTTGAAATTCATAAGACATAGCCTTAATACAGAATGACATTACTTTTTAGCAAGTAAGTTTATTATCTTAGAGATCATACTAGTGGGAATCTCAGGTTTTAGGTCCATGATTTCAAGAAAGTGTAAAATGATTACCAGATTCCTATAGTTAATACATTTACACGTGTAGTGTATGAAAAATTTAGTTCAAAAGCATTACTCAAAGTATTACAAATTTCTGCCCACCAGGCACAGCTTTGAATGGTTTTCCTACAGTTTACCTCTGTTGACTTGGCATTTATTCACTTGATGAAAATTTTGCCTCAAATGTGGATTTCACCACCTGGCTCATAAATCATTTCCAAAAGGATTTTTAGTAATGTAAGAGTCCTCAGAGATTACCTTATCAACAAGCTAAATTTGTAAACAAGAAAACCAAACTACTAAGGTTGAGCGACTTGTTGAAGGTTACATATTCTCTGAGAACTCCTCCTTGACTTTTCTACAATGTGCTTTCACATCTACCCTATCTCTCACTTCAGTGTGGGACCTGTTGCTGATTCCCAGTTCTTGTTCATTCTCGGTAAATTTAAATGACAAAATACCTTCTTCCAGACTGCAAATAACTGGTTACCACTTATTCACTTGTAATATTTTGTTAGGCTTCTTCAACAGACTTGGTGAAGTTCTTGGTGCTAAGTACTTGGTTAATTTTTTGTTAAAAATTCCACCAGTATCTCCAACGTTTATAAACTTTACCTTCCAAAGACAAAGCCATTAAGTAAAATCACGCTCTCCCTTGAAATGTTTCTTTCAACCATCTGACTGGTCTCACTGGTAGGACCCAGATGTTGTTCTCAAATTTACAGTTCTATGCAGGTATCTAAAAATTAGATAGTCACTGCTTGAGAGGTTTAGTATTCTGTCCCATAACCAATGTTGTGTTGGGTCTACTTATCATAGGGACTGGCAACTCATACCCACTGGGAGGGTGGCGCCTCTGTCCTAGGACACTCGATCCTTGGGCTGGCCAGTCACCCAAAGTGAGACCTAGCATAAATATGGCTCAAAATCTGAGATGATCAGGCAGTTAGTAGGAAACACCGAATCTGAAAGGATGCAGAGAGAAAATCATTAAGATGCATACAGTAACCATGGGTACGGAGATATAAGGAAGCAAAAAAGCAAGCAGAGGCTGCGAGGTAGACAAAAGATATATGAAATGAACAAGGAACTCAGGAGCAAATAGGAGAAGGGGATAGGCATGGAGAAAGTTGTGTGCTACACTGAGGGATGTAAGTTTAGACTTTCATTCTCCCGCTGCAAAGATCCTTTAAGCTGTATCCCCACCTAATGAGGCCAAGATAAACGTTTCGTATCCCAGAAGTCTGTGAGAGTTTCTTTCCTTTACATCTCCTTGAATCTCCTTACAAACGCTGTCCTCGCCCCACGCCCTCCTCAAAGCCAGTACCCTAAGGAGAAAGGGTTTGATTCTTGCAACCCAAAAAGCTAGTTAAGGCACCTAGGATATTAGAGTGGCTACAGCGAGGCTTCAGCTTTCGGACATGTGCTACTGGCTGCTCACTTACACCATCGACTCTTCCAACCCTAGGGAAAGTTCTATGTATGCGACCAATGGGTCCTAGCTTGAGCACCTGCAGCTTCCACGTCCACTCTTCTCGTGGCAGAAACACACCACTAACCACGCTCCCAGAGAACCACGGTATTCGACTTGGGGGAAAACATCACAAAACTTGAATCTCTTCTCTAATAGAATGAAGGGCAAGCCCCCCTCCCCAGCTTTTCCCCGGAGGTTTCAGAGAGCCACGCGGGTCAACAGGGGCAAGCTTTTCGGCGGCGGAGCCTTTGAATCCCCGTCCCGAAGTCGCCGGCGCGGGACAGGAGCTCCCCGACCCCGGACCTCCCGGCCCCCGCCAGGTCACCTGTAATTGTAGGCGCTGAAATGCTTGCTCTCTCTCAGCATCGCCCGGTACAGATCTAACACTTGTGCGCGGCTGGAGGCTGCCATTTTGGAAAGGAAAAAAAAAAAAAA
>NW_024425564.1:16865921-16918061 GCF_017311325.1 Ursus maritimus
AAAAAAAAAAAAAGGGTCCTCTTCGAGAAGGGCCCGAGTTTAACTTAACCCACAAAACTTCAGTCTATGCAAAACCACGAACGAAATAAAATAAAACGCAGTGGGGCTCGGTCTTGCTAGCGGGCCGGGCCTGGGCCTAGGTGAGCACGGGCCCGCGCCTGGGGGCGCTGGGCGTCGCGCGCCGCTTCGGAGGCGGGCGCAGGCGGGCTTCGGGCAGCTTAAGGGGGAGGCGCCGACACGGAGGCGTTCCCGTCCTCCGCCCGCGACTCGAAAGGCTCCGGCGTGCAGCAGCCCTACTACCGGGCTGAAGCGGGAAGAGGGGCACGGCCGCAGGGAAAGGGCTGAGCCTGTGGAGGGACGTAGGCCGGAGGCTCAAGCACTGAGTGCGTGCAGCCCGTCAAGCAGCGCCTTCACGAACGGCCCGGGGTCGTGGCGGGGACATTTAGTCTCAAGCCGCAGCGTCAAGTCGCACCTCCGCGAGCCAGTTGCCGCGTTGCCAGGGTTACCGAGCGCGCCCCAGGTCGACGCTCCGCCCCCCGGCCGCAGATGACCCGTCCCTTGCACTGGGGCCGCCCTCCGCGCTGCCTGAGAGGCCGAGCGGGGTTTCCAGGGAGCGTTTACTTTACAGCGCTCTGTCTGTGGGCCCCCAGTGCAGGGCGCTTTCTGAGCGCGGAGATGGGACGCGGGGGGCTCAGAGGCGATGGGTGAGGGACTCCCGGGTGGTCCGGCTCCGCTCAGGGCGACCGGTTAAGGGCCTCGGGAGCAAGGACCCCGTTCTTGTCAAAATGGCAGCGCCCGGCGTGCTGAGGGGTTATCTTTAAGGGAGGGGGTGCGGCAGCTAAGAGCCTTCCCCAGGAGAGTAGGCAGCGTGCTGCGCTTCACATTTTGAAACACCCAGGTTTGGGTCTCCTGGGCGAGCGGTGGGTAAGTGCCAGCCTCGCTGCAGCGTGGGGTGCGACGTGGGCGGTCAGTGCTGGATCGTGGGGAGTTATTTGGACACGGGATTTCCCCCCTTTTCGGTGTTTTTTGAGCTTTCGAGGTTTTGCTTTTGAGTTTTCAGTCCCGAAGAGTTTTGTCATCTAATGTATACAAAAAGGTGGAGTGGCGTGGGTAATGGGAAAACTTCAGGGATTTAAGGACTCTCTTGGGATCATTTTAGACCCAAAGCAAGAAGCTGAGCAAGTTTTTTCTTGAAGATCTTTATGGCTAAGTTTTCTCTCTTTGTCTTTCTCTGAAGACGTCAGCTTTTCACAATCCCCTTCTTACAGTGGTGAATAAAGTTGGTTATTGTGGTCCTTGGACGTAGAACTGGGCGTAGAGAAGCCTGAGCTACTTCTAGTTACTGTGTTTGCAAAACACCTGTTTTGTTTTGTCTATGGTCAACTTTAGGAAGAGCCTCAGTTTTCTTGCTCAGAACACATCTAGGAGTAACTTTAGACGTAAAAAACAAGGTTGCCTCAACATCCATCTTTCTTCAACCACTGAGTTGCGGTTGTAATACATCTCTTTAAGTTTAGCTGGTTTTAAAATGACATTTGCTTTATATAAAAGTCTCGTATTTTCTGGAACTTTAGGGTAAGGAAACACTTTACTGATCTTGCTTTAAAGTTTCAAGCACTTTAGTGTACTTGCAACGTGGTGTCCGTGCACGCAGATACACTTGTTAATATTGCTCTCTATAATGCAATAGCATTTAAAAAAAGCATGGAAGAGAACATACCCCCCCCTTTTAAAAGGATTTTATTTACTTATTTGAGAGAGGGAGAGGAAGCGAACGAGATCACAGAGTTAGAGGGAGAAGCCGACTTACTGCTGAGCAGAGAGCCTCATTCAGGGCTCATGACCTGAGCTGAAGGCAGAGGGTTAGCCAACTGAGCCACCCAGGTGCCTCCAAGAGAACATACTTTCGTTAAAATCTTTTTAAGCTTCCTGTTTTTGTTTTGTTTTGTTTTTTAAAGGTCTCCCACGTCTGTGAGTATCAAAATAAAGTTTTCTACTGGGTATCTGAACTCCTGTCATTCTTGCAGGTTGATCAGGTCATAGGGCAAGTCTTACCTCAGGATTATTGAAAGAGATTTTAATATTTTGAGTTTTCCTTGGCATTACGTAAATGTTCAAGACCAAGGGAATTGCACATTATTACAGAGTAAGGTCTAGAGCCATTTTCTCTTAATATGGTACACGAGTGCTAATGATATAAAATGCAGCACCTGGGAAAACTACAGTATTCACACAAGTTAAAAATAAAGCTATCAAGGTAAAAGAAAAAAACGTGAAAGTTATTTTGGCTTGTTTAAAAAGTGGGTCTCCTGGCTGGCTCAGTCATAGAGCATGTGACTCGATCTCAGGTTCATGAGTTTGAGCCCAGCGTTGGCTGTAGAGATTACTTAAATAAATAAACTTAAAAAAAATAGTAGGGTTTGCATTATTATATTTTGCTATCCTCTACAAAATGAAGTTGGAGTAATTGTTACTGTATACAATTGTTTATGTCTAATTATTGTGCAATTTAATCATCAATGTATACAATTAATGTATCTAAATTACCTTAACTTTGTCATAATCAAATAAAGCTTTTCAAATAAATATATAAAGTTTAGTTTGTTTGGGTAGCCTAGTCATCTGTTAGTACAAAGAATAGTTGAGATTAGGAAAGTGATAGCTTCCCAGTAGTCTTTTTTTTTTTTTCCTAAAGATTTTATTTATTTATTTGACAGAGAGAGACAGCCAGAGAGAGAGAGAACACAAGCAGGGGGAGTGGGAGAGGAAGAAGCAGGCCTCCAGCGGAGGAGCCTGATGTGGGGCTCCATCCCAGAACGCTGGGATCATGCCCTGAGCCAAAGGCAGACGCTTAACCGCTGAGCCACCCAGGCGCCCCTTCCCAGTAGCTTCTAAGCTAAGTCCTCACAAAAATACTTTTATTGTATTTGAAATAATATAGCAGTATCTTGGATATCATTGCCGTGAACAACTAATAAAAAAATTACATTCCAAACCTAAATCTCTATTTTTGTACATCTTTATTGCAGAGATGACTATTTTCAGTAATAACTGTATTTGAGGTTGAAACTGGACCTGGGCGAGCACCTGAAGATTGCTTACTTATATGTCCTTTAATATGCATCTATTCTGGGCCGAGTATTGTATTAGGTACTGACTATAAGCTAGTGGTACCCACCTACTATCATCTAGGCCTCAAAATGTAAAAATTGCTTTAATATTCACCTATCCGTAGTTAAGAAATACTTACAGTTCTTTATGTGAAACAATGTATTACCTTGTATTAAAATTAGGATTGCTAGATTGCTGATGAGCACTTAATGTTTTGTGAAGAGAAATTTCTCCAAACATAATAAGTAATAGGACAGAAGTTTATTGTCTTAGGCTTAAATATTAAAACGATGTGTAAAGGAAATCTTGTATAAATGAGCAACTTGTGACATAATGATTTAGAAATTGTTCCACTCCAAACATGGATCTAAATCTTTATTATATGTAATTGTCATTTGTTTTTATTGATCCTTCATTCTAATAGAATATGAAGCTGGAAGAGACCTTGGATATCAATTCCTTTTTATAGATGAACAAACTGAAGGCCTTTTTCTCATTCATTCATTTATTCAACATTTATTGAACATTTCCTAAGTGCCATATATTATCCAAGATGATTGAGTTACCATGAAGAGAGTCCTTCTCCCCAGAAATGGACAGGGAACTAGATAAGCAAAATATTAATTTGTTTTGATAGGTGCTGTGATAGGGATAATATTACCAAGTGTCTGAGGAGTACCGAAGAAGGCCATTCAACTAGGACTTTGACCTAAGGGAAGACTTTCCATCATAGAAGGTGTTTCCCCAATGAGTTAGTAACAGCCAGATGAAGAATGGGGTAAGAGCTTGTAGTATATATATATCTTCAAAGTGTGGAGGTGTGAGGGAGCATGACCCATTCAGGGAATTCTGGGAGAGGGGATGGGAGGGACCATCTACGAAACCAGACATGATTAGCCTGTA
Source organism: Ursus maritimus (assembly GCF_017311325.1). Classification (NCBI taxonomy): domain Eukaryota; kingdom Metazoa; phylum Chordata; class Mammalia; order Carnivora; family Ursidae; genus Ursus; species Ursus maritimus. The sequence continues at coordinate 16,869,936 of NW_024425564.1, forward strand.
CCTGATTTATTTTAATGATGTTTCCTCTGTTTGGGGGATAAATTATTTCTTCAACATTGGCTGGTTCACCCAAGTAGAACTTAACATCTAAACTCTTGAGATATAGGTTAGTTTTTCAGGTGTCAGTAGGATTTGTTTTAAACCATATTTTTGATCCTGTATTCCAGGAGTACTGAAATTCAGTTTACCTTTGCTTTTAAGTTGACCAGCCTGGAGTTCAAGCCACTGTTCTTATGGATATTTGAGGGCGATAAATCAAACACTGATCCTGTTTTCCAAAAGTTTACTGTTTAAATACACTCTGTATGTAATTAAAATAGGAAGTACAAAGTGCTGCAGGGGAAGTACTGGGGAAGTGCTATGGGGTCTCACCATGAGCGGTCACTTCCATGGGTGGTGCCTAGGCCACACCTGAGGTGGACAAAGTCAACGTGGCTGATGCCCAGGTTTCAGGAAATTTTTTTTTTTTTTTTAATTACCCAGGTGATTGGTTGTAGCCTGATAGAGAAACATTGACATGTGGGAATTAGGGGGCTTTTTTGGAGGAGATAGTGTTCATGTTTGACTTGAGAGAATTTAGGTTTGTGCTGGGCCTTGAAAGGAATTTCAGGATTTGGATGTGTGGGTGTGGTAGTAAGATAGTTACTGCAGGTGAAAGTTTACTCTTAGAAAGGGTAAAGGAGAGAGTGTTTGAATGAGGTTTAGGGGAAGATGATCACAGCCTACAGACCATTGAGGGAGGGCTTTTTGAGGGAGGGAAGAAGAGAGTGCTTGAAGGTGAGTGCAGGAGATGCAGCTGGAAAGGCCATCAGGGTGGACACCAGCTGGGTCCTTGTAGGATCTCAGTCCTTTGGAGACCTGATGGGAAAGAAAGCTGTTAATGCATTTAAGGACAGGGGAGCTGAGAAGTTAGATTATTGAGCTGGAGCTAAGCAGCTAGGGAGCAGAGAGGGTGGGCATTGGTCCAGGATGAGATCTGTCTAGCCATGGTGCTACCCTGCTCCACAGATGGTTGTCAGTGGAAGCTTTAGGAGTTTGAAGTGTATTAATTTTTCTTGGATAACATGGGTAAGTTTCAGACATATTTGAATTTTAATTTAGTTGGATTCCCACTTATTTGTGAAAGCTAACTGGTTAGCTCCTAACAAATATTCAGAAAATCTCAAATGTTGATTTTTATACTAGCTTTTTAGTCTTTGAAGATAAATTTACATTTTTTTTTTCTTATACCATGTGTTAGAAAAGACCTAAATCGAATACCTTTTTTAGGTTGTCTGTTCTTGTGTGCCACAGACATTACCTCATGGCGGATTTCTGAGACTCACCTTTCTGTAGAAGCTCTTTTCAAATATACCTAAGAAAAGGTGTTCTCTGAGAAAGTTGGAAAGCAGCTAGATAGTCTAACGTCATTGGTTGGAGGCTAAGGGTTCCCCTACTTGTGGGCAGCAACAATAAAACTGACAATTGATTTTTGTTTAAAGTGTATCAAATGTCACTTACTTCTAGAGGATTTTTTTTTTTTTTTAACAAATTCTTTGCCTTCTGAAGGAAAAAACCATCTTTTCCTAATACAAACCCCACCAACATGGGAATTCTTTTACAGTGTGATTTATGGCAGTGTTCTGCTGCAGATCACCTTCATTGTTTTTCATACTAGTTATGAGGGGTAACTTAAAGGAATGATGTTTTCTTGTTTGTATGTTTTTGAATGATTTGTTAATCAACCAGCTACATGTAATGGCAATAACAGCTATTATTTATTCGAAGTGTATTTTCTCTTCCAGGAGTGTTGCCAGGCAGTTTACAAACATCTCATGTCTGTAATTCTTATAAAGACAGATTTGAAGCTCTGATGGACTTCTTTGAGTGGGGAGTAGCAACTGCCATCTCTTGTTTGTCCAGATTAGCTGGTCCTTTACAGAAAACACTTAGGATCTGCAGTGTTGACTCTGTTTAGAAGAGAAAAGCTGCCTGTTTTGTTAATCACTGATGAAATACCAGGTCACTGTCTCCTGGTAGACAGTACTGAGTCCTGTGATTTGACTGTTCTCTTGGAAGGACAATATATCTTTTTTTTTTTTTTTTTTTTAAGATTTTATTTGTTTAAGAGAGAGAGAGGGAGAAGCAGACTCCCCACTGATCAGGGAGCCCAACTCGGGACTCGATCCCAGGACCCCAGGATCATGACCTGAGCTGAAGGCAGACCCTTAACAGACTGAGCCATCCAGGTGCCCAAGGATGATATATCTTTGTAAAGGAAAATCCTATAGTTCTTTCCTGCTGCATCCTCTCGTCACCAGATGTGTGGGGTTTTTACTGACACCAAAGCAGTTCTCTGCAACACCAGCTGGGTGTCCTATAGTTCGGCTTAATTCTGACCCTACCTGAAGGTAGCATCGGATTCCAAAGGTTAATAAGGGCTCATTCCTGCAAGACTGGCCTCCCTACCCTCCTACTTTACATGCCAATTGCAAGTAGTAGGTCCCCAGGTTACCCACACCTGCTGTCCTATTTGCCTGCAAATTGGAGGTTCCCATGCCCCCTCCTTAGGTTTGAGTAATTTATTAGAGAGGCTCACAGAGCTCAAGGAAACACACGTACAAGTTTCTTAAAGGCTGTGTGAAAGAATACAGATGAACAGCCAGGTGAAGAGATACATAGGGTGAGGTCTGGGAGGGCCCTGAGTGCAAGGGCTTCTGTCCCTGTGGAGTCCGGGTGCATCACCCTTCCCGTGTGGATGTGTTCACCCATCTGGAAGCTTTGCAAACCCCATACTACTGAGATTTTATGGAAGCTTCCTCATGTAGGCATGATCAATTAGTAGCAACATTTCCAGCCCCTCTTTTCTCTAGAGAAGTGGGGTTGGTGGGGTGGGGCCAGAAATCCCAAGCGTCTAGTCATGGCTTAGTCTTTTTGGTGACCAGCTCCCTTTGAGAGCCGTACAGGAGCCCACCCAGAGTCACTCCTTTAGAACAAATGATGCTCCTAGTGTTCTTAGCACTTAGGAATTTTCAAGGGTTTTAGCATCCCCGTGTCAGGGTTGGGGTCAAAGACCAAATTTTAGAACGAGATGCTTCTAGTATTCCTACCATTTGGGAAATTACAAGGGCTCCAGAGACAGGAACTGAGGGCAGAGACCAATATATATGTTTTCTATTACCTCACAATCTTTGATACTTGTCTTAGTCTGTTTGGTCTATTATAATAAAATGCTATAAACTGCATAGCTTATAAGCAACAGAAATTTATTTCTTACAGGTCTGGAGGCAGGGAAGTTCAAGACCAAGGTGCTGGTAGATTCAGTGTCTGGTGAAAGCTTTCTGGTTCACAGATGGCCGCTTTTTTGCTGTGTTCTCACATGGAAGGGGCAAGGGATTTCTCTGGGGCCTCTATCATAAGGGCACTGATCCCCTTCCTTAGGAATCCTCATGATCTAATCACCCAAAGGCCCCACCTCCTTATATTATCACCTTGGTTTCTAACTTAGGATTTTAATATGAATTTTGGGGGGGGCATATACATATAGTCAATTGCAATATTATGCTGGAGAATGTTATTAACAGTAGAATGTAAACAGAATTCATGATTTCTTTGCCATTCTTTGCCAAAAGTAGTGAATACTTTTATATGATTTCATATTTCATAGCTTTTTAATTTAAAAATTTATCTGCTGAGCACAACTAAAGCAATTCAGCTTGACAAACCTGTGTCCTGTATATTGTGTAATTGTAAGCTTGAGTTAACTAATAATAGTTAAGAGTATAAAAGCCTGGCTTGTGTGAAATGGATTGCAGTAATATTGGCAGACAGTGATACAGAGTTAGCTTCAGGTAATAAGGATTCATTTATTGAGAGAAATATCTTTATAACAATTCCTGGAATTCTGGACTGCAGGGGAGAGTGAAAATGGAGAAATCATGAAATAGAACAAAGCTTATCAGGCATATTTTCTTCCTTCCTTGACGTTTCCAGGTACTAACATTGTCATCTATTTCAAGTCTTTGAGCACTTTGAAATAAGTGCTTGAGCATTGATGATGGGAAACTCTGTTAGAAATCCCATTCACACCTTGGCTTCCAGGTGAGTGAGAGCCCCTCCAGCCTCCTGAGACCTGGTTGTGATGGTAGTTATGAGGCTGCTTTCATTTGTAGAGCCCTGGTCTTCCAAGAATTGCCTATATTCCCTACTTTTTAAAGCCTCTGGGTAAACTGTCCTGGATTAATACGTTTCCTAACAATGAGGTCAGTTTCACCAGAATGTCCAATCTGAGTTGGAATCTCCTTCTGTTAAAGGAGAGTCCGCAGGTGTTGTTATACTGTTTTCTGAAAATCCTTTTCTGTGGTCTTGACAACTATTTGAAAATAAAATGTTCAGTGTAGATTAATGTGACAGTAATTTATGCTAATCTTCCTTCTCCCCAGAAAACCCCTCTGCATCATTTGTATTTTATTATTAAAAATTGTTTTTAAGGGGCGCCTGGGTGGCACAGCGGTTAAGCGTCTGCCTTCGGCTCAGGGCGTGATCCCGGCGTTATGGGATCGAGCCCCACATCAGGCTCCTCCGCTATGAGCCTGCTTCTTCCTCTCCCACTCCCCCTGCTTGTGTTCCCTCTCTCCCTGGCTGTCTCTATCTCTGTCAAAATAAATAAATAAAATCTTTAAAAAAAATTGTTTTTAAAGTTTATTTATTTTAGTAATCTGTACACCCAACATGGGGCTTGAACTCACAACCCTGAGATGGAGAGTTGCATGGTCTTCCACCTGAGCCAGCTAGGCACCCTCCCCCCATTCTCCCACACCACCCCCACGTCATTTTTAGAATAAAGTCTAAAAAAGTTTATGTAAACTCACTAACACAGGCAATATGACCCTGAGGGGCTATTGCAAATGCTGATCCAACTTCATGGAACATTCTTTCCACCTTTCCTCATTTGTCTGGTGTGAGTTTAAGAGATACGCAAAGACATCTCAAACTTTAAGCGCATCTTCTTCTTTTAAGCCCTCTTAATGTGTGAGTGTATTTTTTTAAACTGAGAGTGACTGCAGTTAAAAGCAATAGAAAACCCAAGTCAAACAGATTTGAGCCAACATAATGGCTTTATTGTCTCATGGATCTTGAAAGTTCGGAAGTCAGGTGGGCTTTAGGATTGGTTTATTTGAGTGATGTTGTCAAAGACCTGGTTTTGTCCTTTTTTCCACTCTGTCTTGTACAATGTCAACTTTATCCTCAGGCTGGCATCCTTTCTTGGTTGTGGAAGGCTGTCAGCAATTCTGGGGCACTTTCCAGAACTTCAGAAGAGAGAGAGCTTCTGGATCAGGAGTGCGCTGCAGTTCGTTCTCTCTGTTCACCTCTTTGGACCTAATTGAGTTGTATGCTCATCCATCTCTAACGATTAACTGTGGTTAAGGCATAGCTTCACATTTTAGGTTTGAACCACCCACCTGAATTCTAGAGGCAAGAACGGGGTCAGCTGTCCCCAAGGTATACAGGCTGCAAAAGTTGGGGATGGGAAGGTAGGCATGTGGGGGTACGTACAGTGAAATTGAAGTAGTTACCAAGAGAATAGGGACTGATTTTTGGTAAAAGACAACAAAGTTCATTACAGGAGTCTTGCCAGAGTTCTATATCTCTTTGAGTGATTATTTGAGTATTTTTCTCTATTATCAGGTCGTATATTCCGTGAGGACAGGGACCATGTCTGTTTTTTATTACAGTTGTTTCCTCAACATTTTGCATCTAGCTTTGCATATGCTAGACGATTAAATACCAACAGTTGAATGAATGAATCAATTGCATTAGCTCTAAATAACTTACCTGTGAAAATTATTGGGTGACTTCAGATAGTGTTAGCTGTCTATGCAACAGCCATGCTGCTTCTTGGCCAACAGAATAGTAATTTTGTTTGAGTGGCCATGTGCCTAGTTCCTGGAAATGAACCATAATGGTCTAAAGTAGTCATGGTGATTCCATTTCCTGTTGGCCAGATACTTGGTTTTCCAGCCAGAGGTAGCCACAAGACTCAGATCTGGTTAATGAGACAAGAGGAAGTTGTCTGGAAGTTTTCTGGAAAAGATTTTCCTTCCTGTTAAAAGATAGGTATTTACAAAGGAGCTTGCTTGTGCTATCTCTTCTTTCCTGCTTGAGATGTTAACCTGAGGACTAATGCCTGAAGCTCAGCAGCCATCTTGCAACCATGAAGTAAAAAGCCTGTGAGAAAGGACGAGAAAATACAAGAGATTCTAACTTACCGCCCTGACTTTTCTGAGCTGTTGAATGAACCCTGAAACTGGGTACCTACAGACCTCCTGATGAGTAGGCAATGCATGCTTTTTTAAAACTGTTTGGGCTTTCTCACAGTTAAACACATATTGATGTAGTAGTGCCAAAAATAGAGTTTCATTGTTTTAGCCTTGCCAAAATTTTTATTTAGAATTTATTGCATTTGTTAATTTAAAGTAATTTCTCTGCTATTTGTGAAGCTTTGGGATTTTTTCATGTAGTTTCTTTATATGAATCTGTTACGTGCATATACAGGCTAAGCTTTTTTTTTTTTTTTCTTTTTTCTTTTTTCACTTCAGGAATTTTGTACATCAGGGTCCCTGTCTGGATTAATCAATCTTCTCCCATACTCTTCATTTGATTAGTGATTGCATAGATTACATGTTCCATCTTCAGCGAGGTGTTCCCTGGCCACAGTTTAAATTACACCGTCTTGATTTAGTTATTCTTTCTTATAGCATCTTATTCTTTACCTAACTTTTTATAATATAAAATTATATTGCCGTGTAATTCTGAGACACTGGTTTAATGTTGATTTCTCCCGTCAGAAGTCAATTTCATGAGGGCAGGGACTATGTTTTGTTTTGTCACTGTAGGCAATGTGCATAGTAAGTGCTCAGTAAACATTTGCCAGATGACTGGGTGAAAGAAAAGAATTGAAATCCTTAAATTTCTGCATCTTCCAGCTTCCTGCCACATCACCACCACCAATTTTCGGTAACCTGAGAAGTTCAGCCGCGGCACAGGGTCTGTTACACTCGTTCAGAGGATGTTGTTCCCTGTTAGAGTTTCCTTTTAGATTTTAGAAGGCAAGTACCGTAGTCACTTAGCGTACTAACTGAGCAAGTTTCTTGTCAGTTTCTTTAAAAGAATAATACGTAGTTTGGACACTTTTTCTTGTCTTAGGATTTATTCTCCCTGAATTTTGCATTATCTTAAAACAAACTTTATTGGCACTATTTTTCTAATTTGACTTGAAGAGCCTCTAGTAGCCAATGTTTTTATTTTATGTTTTAGAACACCCTGGAAGCATGGAAATGATTCTCATTTTAGCAGGGTATTGTGCTTGGTTACTAGTCATTTAGAATCTCTGTTATCTTCTTTCTAAAAGAGTGGTCTCACGAGAGGCCATGTGAATTATTGACAGAAGCTATTGACTTACAGTGGAGATGCTTTTAAATAAAATTTTTGAGTTCCAGCAGGCTATAACCCTAGACTGTTGGTAATAGTTTTATTGTTTCTAGGAAGAGTTACTGTGAACTTTTAAAAATTATTGTAAACACTATGGATGTGAGTGATAGTAAGGGAGAAAACTTGACTAGGATTTTGTTGATTTGATTACATTTCACAGCTATCACAAAGCTTTTCCATATCATTTTGGGTAAGTCACTTAATTTAACATTTGGGTGATCATATAATCCATTTCCTAAATCAGGACACTGTTGAGATAGATAAAAGTGGGTGCTGTTAAATAATGATGCTGGGACAAGAGGCATAAAGCTGAACTGCCTTGGGGAAACCAAGATGTACGGTCATCCTATTTGGTACAATAGACTATGATGGTGAGGTTGATCTGTACACCGTGGTGTCTTAAGACCTTCCAAAATGAGGGAGGCCTTCCTTCTCCTGACAAGGCCATAGATTGTTTAGTTTGCAAAGAGGTAGGAATTGCAAGAACCAAGATTCTGAAACTCTTCAAAGCCTTCATTTCCCTTTTATTCCCTGTAGGATCCCTGCATCTTCCCTGCCCTCTGCTCAGAGGGGGGACTCTTCCATTGTCTGGATTGTTCTGGATCCCCAATTTGCTGTGGTTTCATCAGCAGTTGGAGATTGGGGGGGGTTGATGCAAGGAAAGGGTTTTTTCTACTTTGGGGTTGAGTCTCTGTGCATGACTAATGGGCTATACTAAGGTGTGGAAGTAAGGGAAGTGTGCTGCTTTTACTGTTTCACTTAATAGAGAAACTGGGTTCATGGTTATATCTAGTCATAGTCTTATTTTATGTTGTTTGGACTTTCTGGAAGAAAGCTCCTAAATATTAATAGAAACATAAAAAAGCAATCAGGCATTTCGGAACAGGAGATTTGCACCCTTCTGAGGTTGTTTTCCCTGTTGCAGCTCTGCAGCCTGTCCTTTGGAAGGAGCCATAGCCCAGTCATGCCTGGGCTAAGACAGTCCCAGTCTGGTAACTCAGTCGGCCCCCACGAGAAGGAAGAAAGATCAAATGCCAGTGGGATGTGCTCCTGAGCCTCACGGCACAGATTTTCCTGAGGTTCACACACCATGCTTAACAGTTCTCTTCCTCTCCAGCCATTTTCCACTCCATTTTTAGGCCCTGCAGAAGACATCTGACATAACTTTCTTACTTGGTTCTCCTACTAATTGAATGAACTAGACATTGTTACCCCAATTTTACCAAAAACTGTGAGGCTTAGAGAACTTAAAATAAGTGGTCCCAAGTTCACAGGACAGATTTGATATTTGAACTGTTTCCAAAATGTTTGTATTTTCCATGTTGTATCATGCCATATTGATTTGGTAGTATAAGAGCAGCCTTGAGAAACTAGCAAATAATTTACAAATTAGATTCTTATTTTCTGTTATTAGCATCTTCTACAGTGTTTTATTTACCTCTGCGTGAGCTCTCTTTTTCAAGCTCTAGTTGCCCTAGGGTTGAGTTATTTGCCTTTCTGTTTGGTTCTGTGCTTGAAAAAGTACAATTAGTGTGTAAATGCTTAAATAAATATGATTAGAGTGAATGATCATTACTTTGCATACAAAATGTATTCAATGAGTGTTTGCTGCTTGATCAGTAATTGGAGAGAATTTGTGCTTTGGTTTTGTATTTTGCTAGAATCTCTCTGAACCTGTTTTTTCAAATGCAATATCAGTTTTTTTTTTTTATTTTTTTTTGTCCTCCTGGAAATGCTATACTGCAGGTTCTGCAATTTTAGGATGAGGAGTATGAATTTTAAAAGCTTCATGGTTCTGTCAGTTAGTCAGAACAGTGGTTTCCAGTCCATGTGTTAGATGAACTGTGGGAGCCACAGGAAGAAAAGGCTTATGAATCCCTATGTTTCTAATGTACTTGTCCTCTTGTTTTTCAAACATGCACACAGTATAGTGATTGGAAAAATATGTAGTGATAAAAAGCTACTGTGACTTATTAATGCTTTTAAGTAATTTTGAATTATACGGTAGATGTTGAAAGTGTATGTTGCTGAGAGAGTAGATCTTGAAAGTTCTCATCACAAGGAGAAGTTTTTTGTAACCATATATGAAGATGGATGTTAACTAACTAGAGTTACTGTGGTGATCGTTTTGCAGTATCCAATCATTATGTTGTACCTGAAACTAACATAATGTTGTATGTCAATTATACCTCGATGAAAAAAATCAAAGTGCTTTATCCCAGGCTGTTATTATCATTAAAGGAATTAATACAAACAAAGCATTTAAAATAGTGCTGGATTCATAGAAAATGCTGTAGAAGATTAGCTGTTGTTATTGATTTCGGGTGGAGAGCCTGGCGTGATTAGGCACTCTGAAGTATAGATTTTCCTTAGGAACTAACCATCCTTTATCATTGGGTAACCATTAATTCATTAAACGTCAATCTTAAAAAAAGTATGTGTCTGATCATGTGGAGATTAGGTGATTTTTTTCAAAGTTAAAATTTATTCTTAGACTGAAATAGATTGGGAACCCCTGGTCAGGTCATTGTAATGCCAGAATGTTTCTGCAGTGTTAACCATTATGTTTCCGTCCCTTGAATGGCTCCAGAGCACATTCCCAAGCCCTGCATGTGGCAGAAACTTGTCCTCTCATCACGTAGCAGACATTTCATTGTCCTGGCTCTGGCCATGCTTGGCTTCCGCTCCTCTTTGTAAATAGAAGCAATCAGTCAGTTCCAGCTATTTTACTTCTAATTGCCTTCTAATTTTGTCTATGTGCTGGGCAATATATTATTAGCAGATAGATGTGAAAATAAATTAGTAGATTGTACTTTGCATAGCATTCAATAAATATTTTTCAATAGACTGGTCGTTGATTCAATGGAGTTTTTTTTCTACTAGGCTGTAGTTTCATGATTTACTCCCGTCCATTGGTTTTCTTACTTCTTTCCCCTCAAAATTTTTTTTCCCCTGCTGCAGGACGCTTGTATTTGAAGCTAAGTAATGTGAATTTTAAAATGTGGATGGCTCTGTTCTGAGGGTTCAGGAGCCCTGCTGGTTCCTGGTTCAAGGCTCCTCAGCTCCCATGGGCACTGAAGGGATTAACTACTCTTGGAGTGCTTATTGGGCTGGCTGTTTTATGGGTTACCTGATCTAGTACTCATCACAATCCTATAGAATGAGGAAACATAAATAGTAAGTGACCCGGCTGGGATTTGCAGTTAAACGCATTTTATTGACTGGACTGCCCCTAGACTCTTAGTTTTAAGTGTTTCTCTAACTCTGCTGTTCCTACCTTCTGGCTTCTTCTCCTTACTACCAGGGCTGCACAATTCTTTACAGGACTTTTCTCTTTTTTATTGTGCCACATCTGTCTCATACCCTAATTTCTTCCCTTCTTATCCAGCCCGGACTTCTTGTTCACTGCTTAATATCATCTGATTGGTCTGCTTCAGACTAGTGTGGTTCTCAGTCCTAATGATTACCCTACTCTGCTTTGTTGATGTGCTTTCATTAGTGGAATTGACTAACAGTGTCAGGAAGAAACAAGGCAAGCATCTGTACACCTGGCTTCCTGCTGGGTATTTCTGCTGGTTATTCAGTGATACTGCGTCTGTAACCAATATGTTGAACTAGCATGACCTATGGGATGTAGGTCAAACACATTCCCCCCCCCCCCCAGTACTTGTTTAAGATTGTGTTCAGTGGGCAAATCATCCCCTGCTTCTGCATGAAAACTTACTTCTTCGCTCACCTACTCATTCTGCAAGGGACCCTGTGATGGGAAAAGGCGGTGCTGTGTGTATGGCTCTTTGCTCCTGCTCTAGCTGTCCTTTTCCCCTGATCTGGTAACTTCACCAGACTATTGTTGATCACTGCATTGTAATTTTTCTTGGAGCATGGTCTGCTCTTGATTTGCAGATTCGTAAGTCTTCCTCTAGGAGAGAGCCTTTCTGTGATGTGTCTTTCAGTATTTTTGTTTGTTTTGTTATTGTACTTCTTCACGAGCACCAGTAATGAGAAGTAGATCTTTTGTCTCATGTGTCTAGCATTCTCTTCCCGGTCGTTTTTGTATTTTTATTCATTTGTGTTTCCTTTTGTAAGGCTTCTCAGACCTGGCCTTGCTGTCCCTGAGAGGGTATTTATTTGTGTTAATTTAACATCTTGTTCCCTCTAATCTGACACTCATTTTGTATGAGTTTCATTTTCCTCTCCTATTTCTTGAGCTGTACCAACTCACTTTTTATCTTGTTTTATTTTTTTGATCTTTTGTATATCTTCTTTGACCCTCCCCAAGACCAGTTTTTGTCTTTTTATTTTTTTAAGTTTCTTTCTTTCTTTCTTTCTTTCTTTCTTTCTTTCTTTCTTTCTTTCTTTCTTTTTTTTTAAAGATTTTATTTATTTATTTGACAGAGAGAGACAGCGACAGAGGGAACACACTCAAGGGGAGTGTGAGAGGGAGAAGCAGGCTTCCTGCTGAGCAGGGAGCCCGATGCGGGGCTGATCCCAGGACCCTGGGATCATGACCTGAGCTGAAGGCAGACGCTTAACGTCTGAGCAACCCAGGTGCCCCTAAGTTTATTTCTAATTCCTTTGATTTTGGAAAACAATTTGGTCTAAACACTTTGTTTCTTAGAGCAGTTTCTCTTTGGTGAACATTTTCTTTCTTTTTTTTCTTTTTTTGCTTTATATTTTTAATTGTTTTCTCTCATTAGTTTCTATGGATAGTTTCTGGTTTGTTTCTTTTCTGATAATTACTCATCTCTGGATCAAGGCAGTGTCTCTCTGCCAAAGAACGGCCACTCTGTGGCTTCAGGTCAGGGTTGGTTATTTCCTTGTCTGAGCGTACTTCAGTTTTAGATGTTCTGGACAGTGTGCTTTGTGTTAAAACCTCTGTACTTGGTAATATGGCGACTGCTGGTTTGTTTGTTTCCCTTCATCTTAACCCTACCTCACCATGGCAGTGACGCACAGGTGGGTTCTAGACGTTACAGATAGTGTGTGTCTTAGTATTGCCTTCTCCTTCAGCTCCACTTCCCCCTGAGTTCCAGGGTCATGTTTATAACGCATACATATGTCATTCTATTGCTCCACTAATAATATTGGCCTAATTTTCTCTAGGATAAAGATCAGGACCCTTAGCTCCTCAGAATGTGGCCCGGAACTCCCTTTCTCCTATTCATTACTACTCCCTCCTTTGCTCCCCAACACTCCTTATCCTGAGCTACCAGCTCTTTCTTGGATTCCATACTCTTATGCCTCTGGTCCTATGCACGTGTGGTCCCTCCACAATGTGGAAATTAGCCATCAAGGTCACTGGTGTGCTGGTCGATGTTTAATAAACAAGGTTTATGGAAGGAGCTCCTGTCGTAATGTTTGGCTGTGGTAGCATATTTATAACCAATTTCAGGTCACTGTCAAAAAGCCCCCAAATGCAGAATTGAGAAAAGATGTACCCAGTCTCTGATCGTGTTAGCTGTCAACCACTGAAAATTCACTCGTTGTGAAATCTTTTCTGCTCTTCCTCTATGCAGAGTTAGTCACCTCCTCCACTGCCCTCCAATAACCGTTTAGTCTTGAGTTCTGGTTGGAACTTATATATCTCTAACTCTGGTTTTCTGGTGGTCTGTGAGCTTGAGGGGTATGACCAATTCTTAGTTACAGTGCCAGATATTCAGGAAGCCTTTGAATAGCCAATATCACAGTGTATCAGTGGTATTGGTTGTAGTGTTTCGGATGGGAGCATGTACATGGATCTTTGTAGACCTGTTGTCTCTGATGAAAAAAATAAGTCAATGATGTTTGTCTATTATTTTCTTATATACCTTTATTTCTCATGCTTTTTATTTTGGTCATGGTAATTGTACAAAATGGCCTATTAGTTGCAGGATTTAACAGGTGTATAAATCAAGTGGAGAATTGGATGAGATTTTTTTTCCTGTTAACTACAATTATTTATAAATTGATGTTTATATGTTATTTTCTTATATACCTCCTTTTCTCATACTTCTTTTTTTTTTTTTTAAAGATTTTATTTATTTATTTAACAGAGAGAGACAGCCAGCGAGAGAGGGAACACAAGCAGGGGGAGTGGGAGAGGAAGAAGCAGGCTCCCAGCGGAGGAGCCTGATGTGGGGCTCGATCCCATAACGCCGGGATCATGCCCTGAGCCAAAGGCAGACGCTTAACGACTGAGTCACCCAGGCACCCCCTTTTCTCATACTTCTTATTTTGGTCATGATAATGTATAAAACTATCTAGACTTTGCTAGATTTAATAGGTCTATAAATCAAGTGGAAAACTGGCTGAGTTTTTTTTTTCCCTGTCAATCAATTATAATTGTTTGTAAATTGATTATACATCTCAGCTTTCCTATCATTTAGTTGTAAAGTGTTTGGTCCAGATTTCCTGTATCAGTCTTCTAGTTTAGCACAATTTGCTGCTTAGTAATCCATCACTGAGTCCCCTTTGTGACCTGGTCAGATGATGACAACCCCAGAATTTTAAAGATATTATAGCTCATAATACATGAAAGAGTAAGAAATAAGCCTATGCTGTTATTATTATTATTGTTCTTCCTCAGTATATTTCCATTTAAGGTTTAGACATTGGGAATGCTGCATAGGATGTGAAGTCAGTATTCAGCAGAAATATTCTCTATCTTACCCCATTCTTCTCTGTCTAGTTACCCCATCCCCCAAAGGGAATCACTATCCAAAAGATACCTTTCTAGCGTTTTTCGATTGGCTTGTCTGTGAATTTTTGCTCTCAGGGTTTGAGAGTTGTCTGATTCATGAAGAGGAAATATTTCAGAGGCATAATTTATCAGAACTTCATACCAGAGATCAAAACACAGGTAGGGCAAGGGTAATAAAACCTGATTTACTGAACATCCACTTTGTGCTATGCCCTTTACCTACATTTGCACATTTGCATTTGCACTTTGAGTTTTTATGAGAACTCTGACTCTGATGGCAGTATTCCCATCTAATAAATAAAGCTTACAGAGTATGTGATTTACTGCAGTGTTGAAGCTAAAATTTGAACCTAAGGCCATTGGACCCTAAAGCCACAGGGGTCTGTCTGTTCTAGGATTTGGATTCCTTCTTTGCCCCTCAGCTAAGTACTCCGTTATTCTCTGGGAATAACACTGAAGCAGTCGAACCGTTCTTTGCTTGACATTCAGATCTATCAGTTCTTTTTTTAATTAGGCATCACTGACCATTTTGTGTAACAAGTAAGCTATGATCCTTCTCCACAAGTTGTCCATGAGAGATCTTTGTTACCAGCTTCAGGACAATATGGAGGTTGTACTACGGCTGTGAAACTTTGAGAAATAATTTATTGACTGTGTCTTGTGTGTGAAGAGTTGAGCTGTGGAATGCCTCTCTTCTTTATTGCCCAAGGCCCGTTTGGATTGCTCAGTGGTTGACACAGCTCTCATTTTGGACACCTGCTGTACTCCTTGTTTTACATGTAATTCGTAGTAATCTTGGTAGATCCCTGATGAGATGGAGTGAGTGCCAGTTAACATCTGGGAAAACAGGCTGAAAGAATCTCCTCAGTGGGCCAGGGCCATGCAGCTAGCTAACGGTGGAATGGGAATTTGAACTCTTGCCCGTCTCTGTGTAAGCTCAAGCTCTCTCCTCTCACACGAGCTGCCTCCCCCTCATCCTTCTTTCTAGGAAAGAGACCAGCGTTTGAGTCATCTAAGCAAGCTCAGAGGTCAGATCTGTCTTTATCTGAGCTTGTTCCCCTTTAGTAGTTCCCAGATCACATTACCTGACAGATGGATAACCTTTAGGTTTCCATTAACCCACTGGTTCTTTTTTTTTTTTTAAAGATTTTATTTATTTATTCGACAGAGATAGAGACAGCCAGCGAGAGAGGGAACACAAGCAAGGGGAGTGGGAGAGGAAGAAGCAGTCTTCCAGCGGAGGAGCCTGATGTGGGGCTCAATCCCAGAACGTCGGGATCACGCCCTGAGCCGAAGGCAGACACTTAACGACTGAGCCACCCAGGCTCCCCAACCCACCGGTTCTCTGGCCTCATATTACACATCTGAGAACCTTTACAAACTACCAGTATTATCTTCCACTCACATCAAGTTCATCATAAACCCTGGGCATGGGGCCTGGTAATAATATAATTAAAAAGTGTCAGGGGCTTCTAATGTGCCACTGGGATGGAGGAGAACTGTCATCAGGCCCAAGTCAGACAGCTGTGTGAAAGAGCAGGTGGTACCCATCCATGTTTATTGCCTCCGTGCAGGTGTGGCATTGCCATTTCCTACCAGCGCTGCCGGGGGGAAGCCCTGAATTTAGCAGGATGATGTAAATACATCCTCACATCCCAGTGGTCCAGGAACAGCTCACGTGACTGTGGGCTAGGTGTGTTCAAAGTTTCCTCTGGTAAATCCCTTTTACAAGAGGGAGAACCTAATTTTAAGAGAAAATAAATCCTGTACTTGAATTTTTCCTTCCTTAAGCAGATTTTGGAATTGGTCCTGTCCATAATCTTGAAATACGTGACAGTTAACATTACACCAAGACTTCTTGCTGCCCCATTTAACCAGTCTTCTTGAGATGTATGTGTCTTATTCTTTCACACCCCAACATAAATCAATAAAGCAAAATCTAGTTTTGCATATACAACGGCCTGAATTTATGTCTTATCAGCCTGTCGTTGAACTGGTTTTAGCAAAACTTTCTATAGAAGATGTGAAAGATGTGAAGATAATTTCAGGAGGCTTCTGAAAGTGGCCAGTACTGCTTCTTACTTTTTGGCAAAATAGTTTCATTAAATGCCATTTTGACTGATGTCAGCAATTAATTAAAAATGAAATTTTCATATGAAGAGATATTTGTAATAAAAATGACTTTATGGGGAAATCTAGGTAATTTTTAAAATGATTACTAAAAGTGCTTATAGCTTTCCCAG
This sequence comes from Ursus maritimus, assembly GCF_017311325.1. NCBI lineage: Eukaryota > Metazoa > Chordata > Mammalia > Carnivora > Ursidae > Ursus > Ursus maritimus. The sequence goes on from NW_024425564.1 coordinate 16,886,328, forward strand.
AGCTCTGTGCTAGTTGAAGTTAAGATGACACAAATCGTCTTCTGGAACCTAAAGCAACACAAAAACAAAAACAAAATATGTAGGTTGGATGCTAGGTATTTCAGGCAATCCAAGGCTGACTTAAACAACCCTTGACGATTTGCGAACCTGTTTGAGAACTCTTGGCCTTAGCAGCTGTGGGGTTTGTGAACTCTCAGTCTGGAGCAGTGGCTCTTGGTCATGACTGCACGTTGCAGTCCCCAGGAGCTTGTGGAACTATTAATGTCAGGGCTCCTCCCACAGCAGTCAAAAATCTCATCATGGTGCCTTGACACAAATTGTTTTTAGCAGCTTTCTAGGTAGTTCAGTTGAGATTGAGAACCACTGGCCCTTAGTGCTGCCACTGATACGTGTGACTGATGAAGACACAGTCATTGTTCATCACCGATTTTGGAATTTTGCAAGGCTGGCCTTCTGAAATGTTTGAAGGCAAAGACTTTTTCTTACTCTGTTTCCTAGCACCTCTTCTAAAGAAACAGTAAATATCTGTTAATTAGTTTTATTTCTTTTAAGGTATTCCAGATTTCAAGCTGTTCTCTGGATAAAACTGATTATTTCCCCCAGATAAGCACAAACTATGTGCACAAATATTAAAATAAAGACGCCCCCCCCCACCAAAAAAGCCAAAACAAAACCCAAAAACAAAACCAGGAGATTTTAGGAGATTCAAAGCAGGGAAGTCCTGAAGGCCTAGTGTAGTGGGAGTGACTGGCTGGTGGAGAGGAAGGTATTCCAGCCTCATCAAGAGATGTCTGTCTATCCAGAAACTCCCCATGGCTTTGGGAGAACCCTGAAGGATCTCTCTCATCTGTCTATTCCTGTCTCTATAACAGGCAGCACTACGTGTTACTGTTACATTTTCAAATAAAATCTGTACTTCTCAAATGCATGCTCACTATACTCCTGAATCAACTTTAGAATACTGTGAGTAATGAGAAAGCATTTATCCTCTTGTGATGTTTAAGCCTAATACATACAGAAGCTACTCTCTAATTAACTTCACCTTTTTGTTATTCATTCATCAGATGGTGGCTGCAAAGCAGGATAAATGCACGGGTAGTGGATCTAGTTTAATGTTACTCAAACTTTTTGCATTTGTAGACAAGGGCTGGTTCACAATATTTTCTTTAGATTAATTGGTATCTGTCACATGTAGAAATTTGACTTTTTTTGAAAGACTTAAACCAAAACATTAAATAAAGTTGTAGTTAGAATTGCAAAGTGGTTTGCTTTTAAAATAAGCTGAATTGACCCAGGAGGTTTTAGAGTTACTGTACTTTTCAGTTACATTTTCCTTGTCTTTTAAAAATGATTTATTTATTTATTTATTTTTGAAGTGTAATTGATATAGTCTTATATTAGTTTCATATATACAATATAATGATTTAATAGTTTGTCAGTGCCCATCAGTGCTCAGTAGTTTGAGGAGAAGGAAATAGATACCAATTCCAAACGGTTGGTTATAGATACTTTTTTTTTTTTTAGTTACAACAAAAATCTTTTATTTACCAGAAGGGTAAAAACTAGAAAGCAAAGAAAATGTGATAAAACTTGTTAAAGTTAAGGAATTCTGATTTCCAAATGCCTTATATATTTGTACTTAAAGTCAGATTATTTCCCAGGTAATCTCTGTAGAGTATAAAAGGTGCTAGCCATATTGAAGCTAAACTTTGTTTTTATGTAGTAACACGTTATCAGAAATACCATGTTTAGAAGTGAATATATTTAAGATATCAAAGATATATATGGACTTTTTTATTGAATCTCTATGTATTGAAATTTATTCATAATATGGAAGAACACTGGTGTTTTTTCCTTGCTTAGCATTATTTCAGTATTTCTTTCAATAAAATCCCAGCATCACGTTGTCAGTTTTTACCCCAGACCCTCATTTTAAGGAATATCCTTGTGCCCAGCCCACTGTGGATATCTCCATATAATAAACAAGGGAAGTTTTGAACAGAGTAGGTACTTGTGGGTTGGTATCTTATATCCGTTTGTTTGGACTAGAACCCTAATCCCTTAAAGTATTTTTTCCTTAAAGTTGTACTTTGTCTGTAATTAATCTAAATTATAATTTAAAGTACAGCCACCATCAGTTGCTGACATTTTCAGCTCTTACAAGTATGATCCTGATATGGGTGAAGTGCTGAACATCGCACTGGAGGGTCAGTGTTCAGCCTCGCTCTGCCCCAGCTGTGTGATCCATGATCAGGTTACCTTTTCCTACTTAATTCTCTTCAGTCCAAAATGGAACTAAAATCATCTGTTCTCTCCCTACCTCTAGGGACGTTTTGTAGAGATTAGGAATGTAGTCTCATTATTTTGTGCCATAGATTGGACATTTGTGCCCGTCTCTCCCCAGTTCATATGTTGAAATCCTAACTCCCAATGTGATGGTATTTTGATGTGGGGTATCGGGAGGTGACTGGGTCACAAGGGTGGAGCCCTCATGGTTGGGATCGGTGCCTAATAGAAGGGTCACCAGAGAGCTCTGCCCCTTCTGTCATGTGAGGACACAGTGAAAAAGGGCCGTCTGAACCAGGAAGTGGGCTCTCACGTGGCTCCAAATTTGCCAGCACTTTGAGCTTGGACTTCCGAGCCCCTAGAACTGTGGGGAATAAATGTTTGCTGTTCGTAAGCCACCAGGTCCACGGTATTGTGTTATGGCAGCTCTAGCTAAGAACGTTCTGCTTTGGTTTTCCATAAAAAATAAGAGTGTGCAGGGAGGGCTTGGTATCGCCTCCCAATGAACTTGGTGAACCAGGTCTGGCAGGAACGCAGGTTTTAGTTTTTTGTTTTTTGTTTTTTGTTGTTTTTCCTTTTTTTGAGTAACTTCACATGGTATTGTAACATCTGAAGCTTATGCTTTCTTCAAAATAGAGTAAAATGAAGTGTTTTTACAAGGTCGTTTACTAAAAATGATAGTGGCATACTTTATTTGAAAGAAGCTTAATTTTAATTACTGAAACGTGTTTGGGCAGAAATGTCGCTATGCAATGAATGTTTTGACATGTGTGGATTTAAAATATGTTCCTCAGCCTGATCTTCTATAACTAGTCAACCTCACTGGGTTTTTCAGTTTAGTTGGCATTGGGCTTTTCTTCATTAAGGCTAAAAAATCAAAACCTGATGTCAGAAGCATAATTTCCATATTTGACTCTTAATTAATTTGATAAGAGAATGCGGCCCCCCCCTTTTTTTTCCCCCAACACCAAGCACTTCAGCTCTTTCCAGCAATAGAGGTTCTATTTTTCTCTCTCTCAGAGAAATGGGACTGGAAGGAAATTGCCTAGACCGTTTGGCTCCCATTAAGTACAGAGGAAGATGAATAGTGTCTTCCAGCCACCCGTAGCAGGCCCCGCATGCACCAGAGGACAGTGGCTTCAGCGCTGGTTCATGGCCCTTGTGCCTCAGCTCTGCTCAGAGGTTCGGGTACAGCCTGTGGGTGCTTCGTGTAGCTCCTTGAGAGGGCACTTGGGCCATAACGAGAACAGCCTGAGACCTGCTGGTAGACAGCCACTTGGGTCGAAAAGGTGGTGAAGAAGCTTGAGAAGACAGTAAGGTGACAAAGTGTGTATAAATGGGTGAACGAAGTGCCAGGCAAAGGTGTTGCAAGCACCTAAGCTACAGAGCCCCGAGGGGTTCACTGTTCGGAGCTCCGCTCAGTCCTGTCGTGTGAAAGCTGGGGTGTTGAAAGGCCCCACCTGAGAGCTGTCAGTGGGGCAGTGACCGTGCTGTGGTGCTGTCTCCTGGGAAGAGGCTGGTCCTCTCTTAGCTCTCAGACCAGCAGCTGCGTGTTGCTGCTCCAGGGCTGCGTGGGTTGTGTGTCCTTGGCAGGAATAATAACCACCTAGCCTCGCATTTGTGAGGACAGTCTCTTGATGACCTGTGTGAATCGTGGCCTGGGAGGACAAGGCTAGTTACAGTGCACTGTGGTGCAGAAACCTCGTTTAAGCCCATTTTTCCTCTCTTAAGAAGTAACAAAATTAATTGTGCTTTCTGTTCCTGCCCATTCAGAAGTTGGTGCTTCAAGAAACGAAATGACAGAAAGGCAGGTGATTTAGAGGGAAGAGAACTGCCTAGGATAATATATGGACCGTTGTCTAACTTCCCCATTGGAATAGATTTGGGTGTCAGTTAAATGTTTTGCTTGGTGTTTCAAGTTTAATGAGACAGCTGCAGAATATACTGAAATAAGTTTCTAGAACATGCTAAACCCATCCCACCTGAACACTTTGGTTCTTCAGTTCCCTCTATTTGGAAACCGTTTCTGTCGTTTTGAATGGCTTATCTTTCTAATCTTGGCTTGAACATTACTTCCTCAGACAGGACTTCCCTGGCTGCTTTTCTTTATCTAAAAATAAGGTATCTACTCCTCTATTTTTTAGGTTTCTATTTATCTCCTACTTAAATGATTAGTTTCACTTGTGGCCATGCCTGATAACCAGCACAGTGCCAGTCCCATGGTAGGAGGTCAGCAGCAGACATGTGTTGAACGAATGAATGAAAATGCTGTGATTCCTTCAGAAAAAGGCACTTATTTAGGGCTCTGTTCAATAGACTGTCTGTGATGATGGAAGTGTTTTGTATCTGCGCAGTGACGTATGGCAGCCACCATCCGCCTCTGGCTCTTGAGCACTTGAAATGTGGCTAGTGCAACTGAGGAAGTCAATTTTTAACTTTAATTTAAATTTAAGTAGCCACATGCGATTAGTAGCTATAGAGTAGCTATGTTAGTAACTATATAGTAGCTGCAGATCTGGAGGATATGCTTTTATCAGCCTTTGACATTTATTTACTTTTTAAAAAAATTTTTATTTCTTTATTAGAGAGAGCGTGTGCGCGCACACACATACACTCTCTCTCTCTCTCACACACACACACACACACACACAAGCTTGCGCACGTGCATGAAGAGCAGGGATTCTGGGGGTGATGATCGTAGGATTTTATTTTTTTTTAATGTGTATCATGTTGATTGATTTACAGATATTGAACCTGTTTTGCACCCCTGGAATAAATCCCACTTGATCGTGGTGTATGATTCTTCTAATGTATCATTGAATTTGGTTTACTAATATTTTTTGAGGATTTTTATGGTGGTGTCCATCAGGGATATTGGTGTAATTTTCTTTTTTTGTGTTGTTTTTGTCTGGTTTTTGTATGAGGATAATGATGGCCTCTTCTATAGAATGAGTTTGGGTGTTCTTCTTCAGTTTTTTGTAATAGTTTGAGAAGGATAGGTATTAACTCTTCTTTAACTGTTTGGTAGAATTCGTCTCTGTAGCTATCTGGTCCTGACCTTTTATTTGTTGGGAATGTTTTGATTAGTGATTCAATTTCATTACTAGTAATTTGTTCATATTTTCTATTTCTTCTTGATTCAGCCTTGGAAGACTGTGTTTCTAGTAATTTATGCATTCATTCTAGGTTGTCCTGTTGGGTAGCATTTAATTCGTTTTTGTTTTAGTTTTGTTTTTTGAGAGAGAGTGTACACTATGTGCACGAGTGGGGGGAAAAGGGTCAGAGGGAGAGAGAGAATCTGAAGCAGTTTCCTCCCCCAGCCTGGAGCAGAGGCTGGGCTCAATTTCACTGCCATGAGATCATGACCTGTGCTGAGATCAAGAGTCTGATGCTTAACCGAGTGAGCCTCTGAGGCACCCCTAGCATATAATTGTAGTAGTCTCTTATGATCCTTTGTATTTCTTTGGTATTGGTTGTAACTTCTCTTTCATTTAATTTCTTTTATTATTATTATTTTTTATTTTTTTAAGATTTTATTTGAGAGAGAGAGAGCACAAGCAGGGTGAGTGGCAGGCAGAGGGAGAGGGAGAAGCAGGCTCCCTGCTAAGCAGAGAGCCCAATGTGTGTGGCTCTATCCCAGGACCCTGGGATCATGACCTGAGCCAAAGGCAGACGCTTAACGGGCTGAGACACCCAGGCATCCCTGTTTCATTTCTGATTTTATCTATTTGGGCCCTCTTTTTTTTCTTGATGAGTCTGCCAAAGGCTTATCAATTTTATTTTTTCAAATAAGCAGCTCTTAGATTTGCTGATCTTTTCTATTGTTTTATTTATTTTTTAATTAAAAGTTCATTTATTTCCACTTTGATTTTTGTTATTTCCTTCCTTCTACTAACTTTGGGCTTTGTTTGTTCTTTTTTTTTCTAGTTCCTTTAAGGGTAAAATTAGATTGTTCACTTGAGATTTTTGTTTCTTGAGGTGGGTCTGTGTTGCTATAAACTTTCCTTTTAGTATTGTTTTTGCTGCATTCCATAGACTTTTATTTTGTTTATTTTGTTTAGTTTATTTTGTTTATTCATTTTGTTTAGTTTATTTTGTGTGATATGTTACTACCCCAGATTTCTTTTCATTTCTGTTTGCATGGGATATCTTTTCACTTCCCTTCATTTTGAGTATGTGTGTGTCTCTGAAGTGAGTCTCTTGTAGGCAGCATATAAGTCGGTCTTGCTTTCTTATCCATTTTGTCACCTTTTGTCTTTTGATTGGAGCACTTAGTCCATTTACATTTAAAAGACTTATTGATAGATATGTATTTATTGCCATTTTGGTGATTATTTTTTAGTTGTTTTTGTAGTTATTTTGTTCCTTTCTTCTTCTCTTGCTCTTTTCCCTTGTCATTTGGTGACCTTCCTTAGTGTTCCGTTTATATTTATAGTCCTTTCTCATTTTTTGTGTATCTATTATAGATTTGGTTTGTGGTTACCATGGGGTTTATATAAAACACTCTACGTGTATGTTAGTCTGTTTTAAGTTAATGGTTACTTAAGTTCAAGTGTGTTCTAAAAGTACTACATTTTCATATCACTCTAAACCCCATGTTTTATGTTTTTGTCATCATTACATCTTATTTTGAATAACCCTTGACTAATGATTTTAAGTCCAGATGATTTTACTGCTTTTGTCTTTTACTTTTCTTAGTAGCTCTGTAGGTAGTTGATCCACTACCTTTACTATGTTTTTACCTTTACCAGTGAGATTTTTCTTTCATAATTTCCTTATTTCTAGTTATAGTCTTTTTTTGTTTTTCTATTTAAAGAAGTCCCTTAAACATTTTTTGAAAGACTGGATGGTGTTGATGAACTCCTTTAGCTTTTGCTTGTCTGGGAAAATCCTTATCTTTAATGCTGAGTGATAACATTGCTGGGTAGAATATTGGTTCTAAGTTTTTTCATTTCAGCATTTTGTATACAGTGTAACATTCCTTTTTGGCCTGTAAAGTTTCTATGAAAAATCAGCTGATAGTTTTATGGGGGTTCCCTTATATATAACTAGTTGTTTTTTCTCTCACTGCTTTTAAGATTCTCTTATCCACTGATACTTTGATTATAATATGTCTTGGTGTGGGTCTCTTTGAGTTCATCTTGTTCGGGAGTCTCTGCACCTCCTGGACTTGAATGTTTGTTTCCTTTGCCAGTGTAGGGAAATTTTCAGGCATTACTACTTCAAATAGGTTTTCTGTCCTTTTCTTTTTCTCTTCTTCTGGGATCCCTATAATACAAATGTTAGTATGCTCAATGTCATTTGGTCCCTTAAACTACTGTCGTTTTTTAAAAAAATTCTTTTTTCTTATTGCTTCTCTGATCGGGTGATTTCCAGTACCCTGTCTTCCAGATCACTGATCTGTTCATCTGCTTCATCTAATCTGCTGTTGTTTTCTTCCTATGTATTTTTCATTTCAGTGATTGTGTTCTTCAGCTCTGATAGATTCTTTTTTATATATTACTATTATTTTTATCTCTTTGTTGAAGTTCTCACTGTGTTTTTCCATTCTTCTCCTAAATTCAGTGACCATCTTTATGACCATTACTTTGAACTTTTTATCTGGTCGATTGCTTATCTCCATTTCATTTAGTTCTTTTTCTGAGTTTTTGTCTTGCTCTTTTGTCTGCAACATGTTCCTCCTATACCTCTTTTGTCTTATTCTCTGTTTGTTTCTATGTATTAGGTTAATCAGTTATATCTCCTAGTCTTGAAGGAGTGCCGTTAAACAGAAGGTGACCCAAGGAACCCAGCAGTACAAAACCCCCTTGGTCAAATGAGCCAGGTGCCATAGGAGTGTCCCCTGTGTGGGCTGCATGCATCCTCCTATTGTGGCTCTTTTGCAATTGGTGTGGACTTTGAGGTGTGCAGGGCTGTTGAGGTCTGGCCAGGTTTGCTATTGCCTGCTGGTGGAGTGGCGTTGGCTTTTGGTCTATCTGGCAGTGAGTTCCAGCTGTGTGTTGGCAGATAGAACAGGTCTCGTGTGGGCTTAACTGTGACTGTTGTTGACATCCTAGTGTTTGGGGCTGGTGCCCTGGGGTGGGGGAGCTTTGGAGAGGCTTCAGTGCCAGTGAACACTATATGTCAGGTGTGGTGGGGCAAGGAGCACTTCGAAGGGGCTCTGGTGCTGGCTAAGGGTGCCCATTTGGAGTGCTTAGTTGTGGAGCCGTTTGAGAGGGGTTCTAGCTTGGTGGTTGGTTTGGACAGGGCCAGTCTGCAGGGAAGCACTGGGACAGACTGAGTGGTGCAAGCACTGTAGATGGAGAGTGTCAGAAATGGTGCTTGCCAGCAGCAGGCCAGCTAGAGACAGAAGGATAAGAAAGATGGCATCTGCCAGCACTTCTGTCCCTAGAGAACATTCTAACAGATCCCTGCTCTTCTGGCACATACCCTAAAATTAGTGGATCTCCTTCTTTTGTAACCTAGGAACTTTTCAAACTATGTGTCTGCACTGGGACTTGGAGTGAGTGAGACTGTATGAGTGCCCTTGGAGAGCACCTTCGGATTGCCCTCCAGCTCTCCTGGACATAAGTCCCGTTAGTTTTCAAAGCCAGACGTCATTGATGCTTGTCTTCCTGGTGCAAGTCCCCTGGCCTTTGGATCCCAATATGGGGCTTGGGCATCTCATTCCTTGTGGAGGGGCAGGCTCTATGGTTGTGATATCCTTCCCTCTTGACAGGTGCCACATGAGATGTGTTGGTTCTGACTAAATGGTGTCTCTGCCTCTTCTACCCCTCTTGATATGGCTTTTTCTTTATATCTTTTTATCCTTATGTATGCCCTTTGTATTCTTATATCTGAAGATATATGTCTTCTGCTAGTGTTCAGTTTGTTTGCAGAGATGGTTTTTGTATGTAGTTGTAGCTTTTGCTGTGTGCATGGGAGGAGGTGAGCTCAGGAGCTCTCTACTCCCATCGTCTTGATCCCACTTCATTAAATTGTCTTATTCAGGTCTTGAAATTAGAAATAGAACCAGCAGTTGCATCTTTTACTGTGTAAAAATAAGGAAAATGTTTAAAAGTCATGTTTCATGATAGACTTTTAAAAAATGTAGTTATGTGTGTGTATATATAAAAATTGATCATTTTAATGATTTTAAATATACAGTTCAGGGACATTAGTACATATATATTGTTGTGTAACCATCACAATGATCCATTCTCTAGCACTTTTTCATCTCTCAAACACTATCCCCGTTGAACAATTACTCCCCATTCTCCCCTCCCCCTGGCCTCTGATAGCCACTATTCCACCCTCTCTCTATATGAATTTGATGATGGATTTTTAAATTCTTGTCCAAAGTCATTGTTCAAACCAATAGATAATACTAATATCTATGTGTCTATAGGGATCACCTCTTTTAAAATGACCTTGACCTAACTAAATGCATAATTGCCATATACTGGGAAATGGTAGACACTTCTTGCTAAGGACCTGAATCCATCCAATTTGGTCACTGCTCCTAGCTATCACTAACCTTACTTGCTTGCCCTGAAAAAGATCATTTTTCTCATTTATAAAAACAATAACTCTGGAAAATTACTTTTAAGTGACAGGTGGTAAAATTGACTTTTTTGCATATGTGTCGTCATGTGCTTATATTCCAAACTTTTTAACAGTCTCCATTGAGAAAGGCAAAAAGAAGCAGGGATCAGTTATTTAAAATTTTTAATATCTTCTAACTTAGAATAATATCGTTGTGAACACTGGGGAACTGTGCAGAATAAGCACACCTAAACTTAAGAATTCAAGGTGGCTTTTTAGTCTTTTAATGAGCAGTTAGAGTTTGGGGAATTCGAGGTGTTACCTTCACCAAATAAGTTGCCCCTTATTGCTGTCGGTGTATCACTGTATTCAGAAGACCAAGGAACAAAGCAGGAGATGCAGCCCCAAGGAGAGACTTACCATTGGCATATGTGCTTAGAAGTAATCAGCAGAATGGGCATATAAGGGCCACTCTAAAAGAAACACACAGTTCTGCTGTCATATCCTGAATGTGTATTAGGGAACATTTCCTGAGGTCAGTGGCCTTTACAGTGGACGCTGAAGGCCACAGACCGTCTTAGCTGGTGCAGGTGGGGAGGTGAGATGGGCCATTCCTGGTGGAGGAGACCACCAGAATTTAGATTGATGGGTAGGGTAAGCAGCTGTAGTTCTAGTCCTTGTGAGCAGTTTCATTCAACTGGAGTGTGGGGTGCAGTCCCTGGGAGGGAAGAGGTTTGGGCTTGTGGGGAATGCTGGGATAGGCCAAGTAGAGTCCAGGTCTTTTGAAGCTTAATAAGGTTGTGCTTTGGAAGGGTAAGTCCAGGCATAGTGTATAAGCTATATCAGAGAAGGTAATCATTTTAGGTGGAAGGTGGTTAAAGGTTGTTTAATTATTTTGAAGGAAGATAAAGAGGGTCTCTAAATTATGTCGGTTTTGGTGGGAGTGGGTAAGAGGGCCAAAATGGCAGAAATGTTGTGAAGATAGAATTCACAGGCCTTATCAGTGGATTGAATGAAGCAGAGTAGGAAGGTCAAGAGTGATCATTAAGTCCCTAGGTTGTAATGCATATCATACAAAATTCGAAAGTATAAATGCATGTATTAGAAAAGTAAGCCTCTGTCCTGTGTCTGTCCCTTAGCTCTTACAACCTCTTACATACTTTCTTACATATGTGTGTATATACATAAGCTATGTTTATATTCCCGTTAAACAATGTTAAAAATTACCCTGCATGGTAATCAATACCTTGTTTATCATTTAACAATATATCTTGGAGATATCTTATGTCAATACAGGTAGAGCTACCTTATTCTTAATTTACTTAGCTAGTCCCTCATTAATAGAAATGTGTTTCCTGTCTTTGGCTCTTACAAATTGCTTAGTGAATATCTTTGTTCACGCATTATTTTGCACACATGCCAACAAGTGTATCTGTAGATTGAAAGTACTGCAAGTGGGATTGCTGAATGAAAGGGTGTGTGCGTTGTAGTGTTGATGATATTGCCAGTTGTTTTCCATAGAGTTTTTATCAGCACTGCTTGTTTCTTAGACCCTCATAATAATATGATATCAAACAACATAATCTTTCCCAGTTTGTAGATTTAAAAATTCTAATTGTCACTTTAATTTGCATTTCCTTCTGAGTGAGATTGAGCATCTTTTTATAATGTTCAGAGGCATTTGTAATTCCTTTTTGGGAAACTTTATTTCACTAGCTGATTCCCATTTCTCTATTCGGAAGTTGGGCTTTCATGGAATGCTTATAGTGGTTTCTCATAAATAATAATCCTGGAGTTTTGGTGTATTTGTTGGAATGACTTGAAGGCAATAAGTATTTATTCCCATTTTTTTAAGAGTTCGTTTTAATGAAGAGTCAATGTTAATTTTTTTCAAATGCCTTTTGAGCATCTGAGGGACTGATTATATGATTTTTCTCCTTTGGTGATAGGGTAAATTGGAGGACCGATTTTCTATTTTGATTTATGCTTGCATCCTGTGCATGACAGGCACCCACCACTCCTTTTGGCCATGGAATAGTATTTCACTGGTTTCTGGATTCTGTTTATTCATGTATTATTTGGGATTTTTGCATATAATCCGTAAGTATCTTATTCATCACTGAAACAGCTTTTCAGAGATCACTGATCAGCTCCCATGGGTTCAGTTACCCCTCTTCTCATGTACACTCGTTAATCTTGTTCACCGTAGTGGTGGCATTTCACACCTTACCACTGTTTTCACCTTATCTTTTTAAAATGCTCTCCTTTCTTAGCTTCTGTGATACTAGGACCTGAGCCCTCCACTCCCTGATGAATTCTCCTCAGAGGAGAACCTGCCTATCCAGAGCCTCCCTCCTTGACCTTCTTTCAAGCCTGACGTCAGCACTAATGTGGACCGACCTCTCATACATCATGTGACATGCTCATCTGCATGTCCCACCATCACTACAAACACAGTGTGTCTGTCAGAAACTCATTCCTCACTCTCACCCCAAATCAGCTTCTCCACTTGATACGCTTTCTTCTGTTCGTTGTAACATCTACCATTTTCATAATGATCCTGGCTCTGGCATGTATTGAGCACCTGCTGTATGCCAGGCCCTGAGAAGCTGAATAGCTAGGAGAGAAAATGGGAACAAGGAAGGCAGGCTCAAATGTAGATTCCTTTCTCTAGAAACTTGAGGTAATGGAGAAAAAGATGTTGTTTGAAAAGGTGAAGGGGTAAAGAAGTTGAGGGAAGTCTGATTTGTTTGAGGTGAGGAAACAGTGAAAGGTGAGAAGCATCAGATGCAAGAATCAAAGAGGCTAATGGGAGCATTGCCTAGGAGGTAACTGATGCAGTTAGTTGCCAGAAGAAGAGAAGGATGGGAAGGTCCAGAGAGACTCTGAGAGGAGAACCGTCGGGTGCAAGAACATGAGGCCCGGGTTAATGAAAAAGGTGGCATTTTGTTCTTGAAGAGAACAGACATTTTAAGTTCTCTGAACATTTTTCTTAATGTGTCTATCTGTATTAGCACGATCTGCTTTCGGCTACGTTTGATAGACTGTCAAAGTCTGTAGAGGGCATGGAGGACCATCAAGGGCTAATCTTAGCATGTCGTAGATGCTCACAGTTGGTCCTTGAATTTAAGGCTCCATCTGCAAGTACATTTTTTGTTGTCGTTCAGGGAAGACTGCTTTTTTGTTCTCTCTTTTAGCAGTTTGGTTATCAGGAGTGTTGGGGCAGGTAGAGAAGGAATTAACATCTCCTAATGCCACTTATTTAGGCCATGTGAGCATATCTCTCCCTAGCAATAGTAGCTGTGTGGGGAGCAGTGAGCCGCTGTGCACCCCATGCACAGTTCTGATGGAGGCTGTCCTCCCTCAGCCCTCTGCAGAAGTCCTCGCAGTCTCAGAGTGCCGCTTGTTTTCATGGGCTTTTTCACACCAGTTGTTTGCCTTGATTGTTAGGAAAGTTCATATACCGGGAATATGGTTTTTACATTTTCCTCTCTCCTCTTGGTTCCTGCTCTCATCCACCTGCCTCAGCCACATCTGTCCCTCCTTTTGCATGATAGCGTTTCATGTCCTATGATAGATAGCCTTATAGCTCTTGTTCTCCAGGGTAATCTTTTTTGTTGTTTCTTTTCCACTAAATACTTGATTTCCAGACACTTTATATTTCCTTAGAGAACCTGTAATTTCTGTAGGCTTGCATTAGTACATTTTTAAAGAGAACATTGGGTTAATTATTTTCCAATGAGGGTACACTACTACCTTTCCTTTTGCTTATAAATAGAATTATAATTTGATTTACTGTCTATGTTCACTTATGGTAACTTTAGTGCTTCTCATAAAGAGAAAAGTTTATAGTGCTATTCAGAATATAAAGTGCTTTTTCTCTACCTATGGTCCTGCCCTCTGTCACTCTGCATATAGTAAATAAGTGTATGTGTATGTGTACATATTATATACATACACACGTATAATGTAATTGTACAGAAGTATGTAAGAATGTAGTATATATCATTATGTTTATAGTATATAACATATAATTATATGGTCCATAACTATATAATTATGTATAAAGCATATGTTTGTGTGTGTGTGTGAGAGAGAGTGAGATCAAGAGCAAGAGTGAGAGAGAATAGTTTCTACATGTTAAATAATTGCCAGATTAATTCTGGTACTGCTTGAGAATGTTCCAGAGTCATAGACCCCTCTTGAGTCCTTTTACCCTTGTGAACCCTGAGAGGGAAACCTGAATCTTGTCAGACCTAGTGGGGAAGAAAGGCTCTGCCTTTCTGGGGTCTGACTTTGTACCTTATCTCTGTGGAGAGCTGCCTGGTAAGCTCTGGCAAGGAGGTGTCTTTACATAAAGAACCTGACAAATTCTGTCTCCGAAATCAGCCTGCCCTGGGCATGATATAAGCCCACGGATGGGGACATTGAGTTTTCTGTTCCTCTGTGCTTTCTCACCTCCTAGCCATCCTTCCTCCTAGACAAAGAATCTTCTAGTGGACCTCTACTCTGTCAATGCCATTTCCTTCTTTGGAGGACTTTTATAGTATGCCACAAATTCTCTATTAGAAAAAGCTGTGTTTATATGAATGTTTAGATGGAAACCTTTTCCAGAAAACACACCATTAGTACAGATGGGGAATTCTTCAAGACAAGGAGCTTACCCCAGTTCATGTGGTTCCAGTCCCCTTTCTCAGTAGGTGCTTTATGGTGACACTTTTGGAAATTGTGAAGCTATTTACTCTTCTGAAAGCAGGGGATAGGGATGAATAGCAACGTGGCCGTAGAGCCCTCCACTTATTAGAATATGTGACTTCTAATATGTGACCCAATTGTGGGTATCTGTCTGGTTCTCCTATAATGTATATTTTTTCTTCCTAGTCTTTTCTTGTTTTCTTTCTTCCACCCACACGGCCTTGTTCTCAGAGCCCTCCTTTTATTTATCAGGGAGTGTCACCACATCCAAGATGTTCCTTCTCCTTGCTCATTGGCAATGTCATAGTTTTGACTGGGTGACAAACATTTTCTCCTCTGAGTTTTGCTTTTCCATCTGTGCTGAGCCCAGTGATTGTCATATCTTGTCCAACCATCTGTCCCGAGTTTTTGCTATCTTCTTTTGATGTTTCTAATCAATAGTTTGGAGCCGCTTTTTATGGTGCCTTATTGTTGGCTTGTTGAGGGCCGGGTTGACCTCCTGTATTGTGCTCTGAACTCTTCTCACCAATTAGGTTTGCTGACACTACAGAATTTGATGACAGCCATTCTAAGACACAGCATGACCTGTGGTTTTGAATATATGTAGCCTGATTCTCCCATTTGTGATGTTGGTGGGGACACTGTTGCAGGTGCTGGCCATATGTAGGCATGGGGGTGGGGTAGACAAAAGTCCCTGCTCTCGTACAATGTATGTTCTCCTCCATGGAGTTTTAGAACATACTCTTAAAAGACAGAGGAAGAAAAATTCCACTCTATTGGCTTTTAATACACAGGTGAGAGAAAATAGCACTGGTCAGTCTGTGCCATGGCTTCATCGCCTGATTTTAAGCAACACAATTATTGGATCTCTTTGCTCTTTCATCAAAATGGTACTAATTTTAGGCAAGGTGTAAGACCAATATATACTTAACATTCTTTGAACTACTTGTAGGAAGCATTCAGATGAATTCAGGGTTACTATTATTATATGTAAATAAACCTCCAATATGTGTATTTGTTCTCTTCCACAGTAAATAGAACGGAGT
Source organism: Ursus maritimus (assembly GCF_017311325.1). Classification (NCBI taxonomy): domain Eukaryota; kingdom Metazoa; phylum Chordata; class Mammalia; order Carnivora; family Ursidae; genus Ursus; species Ursus maritimus. The sequence goes on from NW_024425564.1 coordinate 16,901,879, forward strand.
AAAGTTTTATTTTGTACAGTTTTACTTATCTATGTATATGGTGTCTATGTGTAATAATAGTGCTTGTTTCCCCCCATATTATAATAAATAAATTTTACTAATAGATCTAGGCATTGTACTGACATTTAAACATGCAAGGAGAAATTTTGACAGTATATGTAATATACAGCCTAAAATACATAACTGACAGTTGCAGGAAAATCATCATTGTTACGTCCCATGGAGGTAGCAAAAGTGTTGAAGTCATTTATCCTAGCTTGAAGTCCTAAAATGTTTAACTCTCAATATTAATAATGTAGAGTATATTTACCCCATTTGCAACATTTCGTCATAATTGACATGCACTTAGAGCTGGAGGATTTTGATGGTTCATTCATTTTAACAGCAAAACTGAGTTATTCTTAAAAATGTAAGAAAATTTAAATAAAATATTTTGACGACACATTTGACATATTACATAAATCAAATTCCAGATTTAAGTCAACGGACAAGAGATTATGTTTGAATTTTAATCCTTAAAAGTTTGACTGTTCTATAATTTCTACCAATGCCTTAAAGACTGGCATGATAGACTGCTTGTGTAGTTACCAAACCAGGCATGGGTTTGAATTCTTACATCAGGGAAAATCCAAAATGGACAAAATGCTATTCCTTTGTGCTTGGCTCCTTTTTAGAAGCTAGTCAGAAATTCTAAAGTTTTCAAGATCGTTATTAAATATAGTTGATCCTTGAACAACATGCATTTGAAAGGCACAGGTCCACTTATACGTGGACTTCTTATAGTACTGTAAATGTATTTTTTTCTTTCTTGTGATTTTGTAATGTTTTTTCTTTAGCTTACTTCATTGTAAGAATATAGTATATATTATGTACAAAATATGTGCTAATCGACTATGTTATCGGTAAGGCTTCCAATCAGTAACAGACTATTAGTAGTTAAGTTTTGGGGGAGTCAAAAGTTCTTTGTGGATTTTTAACTGTTCAGGGGGCAGTGCCCTAACCCTGGTGTTGTTCAAGGGTCAACTTTAATGGTGTTTTTAATGTATGAAATTGTTTTGAAAAAAATTGGAAATAGCTTACTGCAGGCTGCATTTTCTAAAACTACAGGAAATTTGAATTTTGGTATATCTATATCATATTTAGAAATCTGGGACTGCCAACAGATTTTTAAATCCTGTTTTACCTACTTTGCACCAAAATTATGGCAAATGTTTTTGTGTGGGACGGAGAGGGGCAGTAATACTCCATAAGTTATGCTCTCTTTTACAGAGGTTTCTCTAGTTAAGCAAGAAGATTTTCTATACAAAGTTGACGTGTTCTGTGGACCCAAGATGTCACATCTCACTGATGGTTGTTAAGTTACTACAGGGATTACAAATTCCTTTGGAGGGAAGAGCATCAAAGTCATCTGGGTGTCTATTTTATTGACTACTTAAAATGCACAGTATATTTACTTCTAAACTTTCGAAGTTTGAACGCAAGACAGCCTAGATTAAATGAAATAGGAGTTTTTCAAGAAGAATGTGCTCATGTAGAATATACTTCGGTTTTTCTACTTGAACTACAAAAACTCTAGGTTGACATAGTCTTGTTTTGGTGGCCTGTGGTTGGTAATGAGATCCAACTTGGTAATATTCTCTTTCATCCCCCCCGGGGTGGGTTAAAACAATTCTGGAGTGGAAGTACTGTGTAGTCTCATGGAGCATTTTTTTCCAGATGTCTCCTCCAGAGCATGCACAGTATATAAGAATCTATCTTTATCCTTCTCACTTTTATATTCTTCAGAAACAGGTGTAGAAACCTTCATGGTGTGGTGTGTGTTCATTGGGAAAAGAGCTTGATTAGTATTTACCTACCAAGTGGCTAGTTATTTTGATAAGTTCATTCTTGTGAATGTGATCTGAGATAAGGAACTTGGTTTTATCTAGCCTAAGACATGGCTGCTTAACCTTGATCCTTTTTTTATCTTTGGAATTTTAGTAGGATGCTGCTTTCAGATAAGTTGAGCCTGTTCTAATCTTTGTTCCAAAAGCCAGCGCTGCTTAAATAAAGCACTTCTCCGAAGGCAGTGTGCTGCGGGGTTGGGCGCACAGTTAGTAAAGAGGCTGAAGAGGCCAGTGGTGATTCCAACGCTCCCAAACCATTCAGTTTTGGGGGGAAAAAACCCTTTGACTTTTATAATTTGTAAGAAAATGAAGTGCAAGGTCTCTCATAAAAAAATAACATCTCTTCTGTTGTACCGGTATTTCGTGAGTGATTTGTCTTTCTTGTTGTTAGAATTAAATTTTGAGTGTATTTGGTGAAAAATAAGCCTTCCTTATGAATATTCATTCATTAATTTTCAAATGTGTGGTAGTGGAACATGCAAAATCTAGTAAGATGCATTTCCTTCCTCTGGAGAGCGCGTAGTTTAGTGGGAGAGACCAAGTCAACAGCTACAACAAAAAAATGGTGATCTGGCTGGTCAGTGCTGGATAGGCACACAGTGCTGTGGGAGCAGAGTGGAGGGTTACTTAACCTGGATAAGTGGAGTCAGAGGTTTTCTTGGGGGGGTTGTCAGAATACACAGGAGTTAACCAGGCAGAGAGTGGGAGGACTTCGCTTGGCTGAGGGAGCTATGTTTGCACGGACACGTGCTTATTACGTGTGGTTGATGTTTGGGGAGAGGTAGTTGATAGCAACATGTGGACTAGGTCAGATATTCAGAAAAGAAATTACGAAGATAAAAGACTTCAGATTTTTTTTGACAGGTTTTAAGTAGAAGAGTGACCTTATAAGACTTGTATTTTAGATGATTTTGACAGGAGCCTAGAGAGCTGGTCAGAGCCACATGTGTTGATGGGAGGTAGAGCACTGCACTTTTGTATTTTGATAACGTAGGTGGGGAATGATGAAGGCCTGAACTAGCAGTAGTGGAGGAGATGGGGGCGTGGGAGGCACAAATCCTAGAGATTTGGGGTTTAGATGCAGTAGGGCCTAGCAACTGCTTGGATATCAGGAATAAAGGGACAGGACTAAAGGATGCCTTCCAGTTTTCTGGACTGAGTAATCAGGTGCTGGTTGGTAGCATTCCACCACATACAAATGCACAAGCTAGTATTAGATTTTGGATGTGTTGAGTTTAAGGTGCCTGGGCAGTGCCCAGGTAAAGTCCTGCCTGTGTAAACTGGAGCTCATGAGGGAGACTGGGGGTGGAAATACAGAGGTCTGACAGACCTTGACATATCATTGGTAATTGAAGTTAGTGATATTCAAAAGTAGAGGGGACCAAGGAAGGGTATGTAGTAGAGAAGAAAACAGGGCCAAAGATGGGGTCACGCATAAGGGATGGTTGGAGGATGTGCGTCCTTGAAGGAGACTGAGTGGGAGTGTTCAAAGAGCTGGGAGGAAGGTCAGGAGGAAGGTGGAAAAACGGAGGGAAGGCACATACTTTGGAAGAGGATGTGACCAATAGTGTCATATGCTACAGAGACTTCAAGTAAGATAAGCACTGGGAAGTGGCCATTGAATTGAGTAAATGAGAGGCCCTTGGTGACACTACTGAAAATAGTTCCAGTGGACCGAGAACCTAGAGTTCATTGAGTTGAGAAAATGAAGACGGGATGGGCTTAATGTTTAAGCCTCCATGCCTTCTTGAGAAATAAGAATAAGACAAGGACAGAGGGGACTGTAGCAGGATGGGGTCGTGGGTGCTTGTAGAAATTCGAGCATTTTGTATGCTGAAATAAATACACCATAATGCTTTGGCCTAGGTGAGACAAAAGCTCCCTTTTCCATTGGAAGTAGGATACAAGCGAGAAAGATAGATGCCAAAGAAGTGAAGATTAAGTGTATGCTAGCAGCAAGGGTGGTGAGAACTGGAAGGATTATTATTTGGTCATTCTATACCTCCCCGTAAAGAAAGATACGTTATTTAAAACTAAGAGTGAGCCATGTGATTTTTATGATGAAGAAACTAGTTTTTCTGCATAGAAAGTTCGGTGATTTATAAGTCTTTAAACCTCAGTGGAGGAAAAGTTATTACTTAATAATATCTTAGACATTCAGTTTTATTTAAAGAATCCTTGTAGAAGACAAATTGGAAACTCCATGTGCTGTTTTTCCATCTACCAGAGGGTTTACTCAAATTATATTCCTGTCATTGGCATTTTGGAGCTTGAGGACAATAGAATTGTTACAACATGAATTTTTAGAGCCAATTTTGACCACAGTGAAGTGACTGTGAAGGCTGAAGGTCAAGAGTATGATTGATTGGGTGATTACAATTCCTTTTAAAACAAATTAGAGGTGGCAGGTTTGCCATGGGCGAAAAGTACTGCAAGGAAATGAATCTCATCAGCATTTAAAACTTCTTGGATCATCAAAAAAGAGTTTAATGTTTAAAATATAGACACACACACACACCCCACAGAGGAATGACTTGCATTAGTAATTCCCATGTGTGATGTTTTACAGTGTAGTGCTTAGCCTTATTTTTCTGCTAAATCATATACAGGCACTAAACTGGGTTTTTTATTTTTAACTTAGGGACTCGTACCCTAAATGTTAAATACACTTATCAGTCCCATTTATTTACTTTCTGTATTCATCTTTATATTTGGGGTCTTCTAGATTATTGGATTTGTGATTAATGGTTTGTGTTTGGGATCCCTGATTTAGAAGGAGGCAGGGGAGCAGGAAGGAAGCAAGGGCCAGTGTTAGGAAAGGAAGGGCAAAGGAAGGGATGAAGAATGGAGAACGATATGTGTGGGTGTCTTTTGTCTTGGAGTAGGGTGAGATGGTGGTTTTGGAGAACTAATTTTTCTCAGGAAACTAATACGTGTCAGACACCAAGCTGTGCGTTTTCATGTATATTACATCCTCACAATAATCTTGGCAAGGTAGATATTGAAATTATTTGTAGTTTCAAAGGAAAAAAATGAAAGGAGGTAAGAAGATACGAGAAAAGTTTAAAAAAAAGATTTTGTTTATTTATTAGAGAGAGAGAACACGTGCGAGTGGGGAGGGGCAGAGGGAGAGGGAGAGAATCTCAAGTGGACTGTGCTGAGCGCAGAGCCCAACGAGGGGCTTGATCTCAGGACTCTGAGATCATTACCTGAGCTGAAATCAGGAGTCATTTGCTTAACTGATTGAGCCACCCAGATGCCCTCCCCCCAGAAAAGAACTTTTAAAAGTAAAGAAAAATAGTGATGGTAATGATGATGGTGATTGTTATAGTTGAACATTGCTTCAGTGTAGCTGGTTGTGTCGCTTTTATTCTGGTATTTTGGGGAGAGAATGTAGTCTTTGGCAGAGTCAAAAAGGTTATTGTTGGTTATTAAACTGGTTATATGGGAGCTAGTTGAACTGTCTACTTTTGTATATTCTTGGAAATTTTCATACTAATAGGTTTTTTAAATGATCAAGCAAAGAAGTAATAGTCTTGGTTGTGATAAAAAGTGAAAGCGTAGTTATGAATAGCAGGGAGAATTTCCTTCTTTTTTCGTCTTTTAGATGTAGTAGCCTATGAACCCATTTCTGAGGCAAAATTCCTAACAAACTATTTAGGAAATGAAGACAATAAAATCATTTATTTTTTAAATGTGGTCATCTCAGTTTTATGTGTGAAGACTGCAGAAATTAGGTGGATTCTTGATTCGACTGCAGTGGAAGTTTTGTCCCAAGGAAGGAACATTTATTCTAGAAGGAAGGCCTGGGCTGGAACTGTCTCATTGTGGAAGGTATATAGCTCCAAGGGGGAGGATCGGAATCTCGTCAGAGAGCATCCGTTTCTGTAGAACACAGTAATGGGAACTGGAGGGAGCTACAAAGGCAGGAAAATAAGATAGTAGCTAATATTTCTGGAGGGCTTACTGTGCTGGGCACTGTCTAAACACTTTACGTATATTTAATCCTTACAACATCTCTAGAAGGTAGGGACTATTCTTTCTTATTTATTTTTATTTTTTTTATTGTGGCAAAATGTACAAGACATAAAAATGACTATCTTAACCACTTTTTAAGTGTCGAGGTCGGTGGCACATCCACATCGCTGCGTAAACCGTCACCACCGTCCATCTCGGGACTTTTTCATCTTCCCAGACTGAAACTCGGCACCCATTGAACCCTAACTCCCTATTCCTACCTCCCATCCCGAGCCCCTGGCAACCGCCCTTCTGCTTTTGGTCTCTATCAATTTGACTACTCTAGGGATCGCATATAAGTGGAATCGTACCGCGTGTGTCCTTTTGGGACTGGCTTACTTCACTCAGTGTAATGTAATCAAGGTTCCTCCGTATTGCAACGTGTGTCGGAAGTTCCTTCCTTATTAACACTGGACTGTGGTCCATTGTATGAATGTACCACATTTTGTCCAAGTGTATGTGGATGTCCTCTTGGGTTGCTTACCCCCCTTGGCTGCTATGAACATGGTTGTAAAATATGTTTGAGATCTTGCTTTCAATTCTTTTGAGTGTAGACTCTGAGGTGGAGTTGCTGGCTCATATGGTAATTGTATGTTTAATATTTGTAGGAACGGCCATACTGTTTTCTACAGCGGCTTCACCATTTTATATTTCCGTCAGCAGTGCGCCGGGGTTCCAATTTCTCCAGATAGGAGGTAGGTACTATTCTTGTTTTAGTATTACAGAGGGGGAAGAGAGGTGCAGAGAAGTTAAATGGGGTCACATAGCTAGTATGTACAGATCTGAATTTGAACCCTACAGTCCAACTCAGAACCTTTGATATCCAGGGAAGATGAGGCCCAGAGAGGCTCAGAGACACGATTAAGGGCACTATGCCTAATGTAGTATTGGAGTCTAGATTCAGACCCAGGCAGCTTGCCTTCAGAGTTCATATTGTTAAGCACTCTTAGATTTAGTGGTTGGCTTTTCTTTTCTTTTTTTTTTTTTTTTTTTTTGATAAAAATGTTCTTTAAAAAATTCCACATTTTGTAGAAAGATATTAATTTTTGAATATTTCTAAATGTTTTTTTTCCCGCCTTTCTAAATTTATGCTTTAAACTGTTCTGTTATTTAAAATATTGTCCTAGGAAATGTATGCAATATGTTCGATTTTCTCTGTATTCAGATTTCTTGGGTAACATTTGACTTTAAATGTTTTGAATAAGTATGAATTGACTCTGGTAGAATTTTTTATACATCTCTACTCTACCTACTCCTGCCAGAAGTTTGCTTTCAAATAAAACCAAGCAAAATGATCTCAAGCTGGATTTAAATTGGGGGAAACTTGGAGGATATCAGTGGTAAACATTGAGGACCTTTTTTTTATTCGGATACAGTGAATTTCCCAGCTTTATCAATAGAGGAGCAACAGCTAGGAAATGCACTCATTTGTTTCATCCTGTATGTGTTATGTTAAGAGGCTGTGCGTCCTCCCTCAGAGAGTAGTCACCAGGGGGCTTTGTGGCATTCTGAAAATAGCGCCATTTGTCCATGAGGCTGGCACAGCTCAGCTTGTGTGTCAGCTCATGTCACGGCCTGTCTTCGGAGCCTCTCTTACCCCTGCCAGAGAGGCGCCCTTTGAAAATACAGACCCAGGGGCCTCTTTGACCCTGCTCATCCAGGCAGGCCCTCTGGGTGGCTGACTTCTGTGCTGCACTTCAAGGCTGGGGGGCTGGGTGTGCATGGCCTCGAGTGCCTCCCCAGGGTTGAGGGTGATGGCTTGTACAGCACACCATTATAGCTGGGTGTGGGTTTTAGACAGAGACTCCTGGTCCCGTTGTATCAGGGGCCCACAATCAGCTAAGATGACCTTCCTGATCTGGAAGATATCTTTAGAATAATCTCTCATTCAGTACACTGCACTCCCCCTAGGGAGCTTGAAAACATAATGATACCCGAGGCCCACCTCCAGAGATTCTGGTGTAACTGTCCTGGTGGGTGCCCTGGCCATTGGGATTTGTAAAAAACTTCATAGATAATTCTAATGTATGGTCAAGGTGTAAGACTGTTGCTCTAATTTTTCTTGACTACCTGGTTCTTCGGGCTCTAGTTAAGACTTTTACCGCTGCAGAAGATACAGGAGGCCTTTTCTCTGGTTGTCCTTATCAGTGGGGATTGCTGGAATATATTTCTCACATACAAAGGGAATCTCTTCTTTTTGTTTATCACTGGTTGAAAATTATTTCCATATCCTTATGGAGTATGTCTTTATATTCACACAATAGAGTGCTGGTTGCTGCAGAGGACAGATCGTATTTACCCTGCAGAGCCTTAAGTTTAGAAATGTAGAGGAAGAACAGCTGTTCATTCTCCAAGATTTCAGTGCAAGCTCCAGGTCACTAGTTCTGATGGCAATTTCATTTTATAAAGTGAAGACTGTGATGATGTTGGAGCTGACATTTCTGCAGTTCTAGAAGGCTTCTTATTTAGACCCTCACTACCTGTAGTGCCTGCCCTCCCGTACGTTTAAAATCTCAGCCATATCGCTACTTTGGAAATCTGACTGTATCTTTGAGTAAGCCACATAGTCAGTCTGAGGGCGTCTGGTTTAGAGGAAGGGTTTGTCCTAGCCCCTCCTGGGTCGTTTGAGTTTGTTTCAAAGGGCAGTGAGAGATCTGGCATCATCTTTCCTGTGTTGGACTGTGGCTTTAAGATTGTTTGGTTGAAACGTCATCAAATTTTAGAGGTGAGATCTGGGGTTTGGGGAAGCAAGTATTCTCCTAGCTTTGATTTGGTTTTAAAAATGAGTATTTAGATGTAAAATTTTCTAACTTTGTTATCGTTTGTATTCTGTGTGTTTATGAGAGCTCTGTCAGCAGCTGAAACAGAAAGAAAGGATGTATGATCCATGGAGATTTTCCTCCTGTGTATCTCTTAGAGACCCCACTTAAGGGTAGAAAATGTTTGAGTTACTCTAGTAGTTGAGGACAAGGACTTCCTGACCCACTCCAAAGCCCTTCAGATAAAGGCAGAGCAGAGCAATTTGTACATGTATATACACAGTACATGCATACATAATGTTACGTTTATTTATAATCATACATAGCTGCTAATTCAGAGTGACATGAGGAAATTCTCTTAGGGACATCTGCCATTTATCCTCCTCGGTTTTTTCAAAGAGAGGCACGTTTGGGTTTGATCTGCCTTTCACATCTAGATAATTTCATAATAGTTGTGGGGGCCAAACTGAGGAGGTGGCTTCCTTCTCACATTTGTGTGGATTTTTCCTCTTTGTTAATTACCTTGGTGATACGTGTGTGTGGAGTTGGAATGAAGGTACTGATGAATGAGGGGACCGGATTGCTTAGATCAAAGGCAAGGGCATCTGGTCATTTCTGATGTCTTAGAAAATGAAGGCTGTGCTCCCCCCCCCCCCCCCCCCCCCCCCCCCCCCCCGCCCCGGAAGGACTTGAAGGGGCTCTTGGATCAGTTGGAATGATTTTTCTGCTCTGTACTCTCATTTGTTTTCCCTATCTCCTTCCCTGTAATTATTCCTTGGTTGTTGACCTCCAGGGGCTGATTAGTTACACATGTCGCTAAGAAAAGGTCAAGGGTTATAACAACGCGGCACTTAATTTTCTGTTGCCTTAACTTAGTTTTTAACATGCTGGATGTTTGAAATGGAAAGGCAGCAAGGTACAAGCAAATTCTCTTTAAAAACACAGCCGGTTGTGTTGTGGAAGTTGTTCTATCGGCCCCTCCTAGCTCCAGCCCAGCCCAGCGCCACCTCTGGGTCTTTCAAAGCCAGCATCATTTCTAAGAGGAACAGTTCAGAAATGGTTCCCTTCCATCAATGATAGTTTGTGGCATCTTCATATAGGAAATGGAGAATCAAATACTGTATTATGGTGGGATGGGGAGGGGCCACTGATAGAACAGTAAAACGATTGTGGTTTTTTATAAAACTAACAGTGGTATTCCATTTTCATGGAAAAAGGGGTTAACTTGCACAAAAGCAAAGGTAGTGTCAGATGATAACAGTGAGCCACTTCCTGTACATCAGGCAGTCTTTGTTGAAAAACGAAGATGAGTAAGGCATGGTCTCTCTGCTGTAAGAACTTACCAAGAAGCTCCTTGTGCCATTTATCTTCTCAGCCATATACTCTTCTGTAGTTACCAGTCACATCTGTCTCCCTCCTTGTCCCCTTACAGATGCCAAGGTGACAGTTTTCTCATATGCTGGTGCCCTTCCTCTTTGCAAGGCAGGGCACTCTTTTCATTGTGGCACCTACTAGTCCCAAGTGTGGTCCTCGCACAGCAGTTTCAGGGCCCCCTCCCCACCTGGATCTGTTATCAAGAACCCCCAGTGCCTTGGGCATACAAAATGTGTTAATATGCAGGTTCCGTTTCAGTCAGGCTAAGTGGGGCCTGAGAATCTGCATTTCTGATGTGCTCCCACATGATGCTGATGCTGGTCTGTGGACCACACTGGGGATAACAAGGCTTTGCTCTAGAAAGCCTACTTAAACCTCCCCTAATGCCTAAGAGGAGCAAAGATGTTTGACTTGTCTGCTAACATGGGATGGCATATGTACCTAGCTGAATACCTCTGGCCTAAATACTCTCATGGGGATTCAAAGTTAAGAAAAGTACCTGTTTACTAGGTGCTAAACAGAGCTCTCATAGTTTCATTCATATACTTGATCCTCATAGCAGGCTTAGCGAGGTAGGCACTGCTGTACCTCTGTTTTATAGATGGCGAAATTGAGGCACAGAGGGTTAAGTAGCTCGACCAAGGTCACATTGACTAACAGGTGAAAAAGCAGGGCTTTGAATGCAGGCAGTGTGAACTCAGTACCCCAACTTTGAAAGGATTGCTCTGTGCTTCCTCTGTGTCTAAGATGTTACATTTTTAGGGAAGTGGAATCAGATCATGGCTCAGAAATGAGAGTGTCTCGGTTTGCATAGTAGGGTGGTTCCAGAGGGCAGGCTGAGTACAGGTGTTCATGTTTAATGGACAGGATTAGTGAATGCAGGTGAGATAGGCATGATGCCAGTAGCTGAGGAACAAAAGGGCATGTGTAGCAAATTTTTATTTTAGCATCCCAATGTACCAGATACTGTGGCTTATGTTCATTTTTTTTTTAAAAGATTTTATTTATTCAATTGAGAGAGAACATGTGCGCAAGTGGGGGGGATGGGCAGAGGGACAAGCAGATTCAGCTCTGCACCCAGAGCCCGACTTGGGGCCAGATCCCAGGACCCCAAGATCATAACCTGAGCCAACAGGGTCAGATGCTTAACTGACTGAGCCACCCAGGTGCCCCTACATTCATTATTTCTTTTGAACCTTATAATGACCTTATGGCCTAGGTATAGATTTTAAAGATAAAGGGAACTGAGGTTTGGAGAGATTAAGTAATTTCCCCAAGGTCAGCAGAGAGGAGGGTGACATAATTTGAATTTTAAGCTGCTTTGTAGCCTCCTGGGGCAGGTCCTCTGAGCAGTTATTAAGATACAAAGGGGAGGTGAGAATTTGGTTGTTGATACTGCATTATAAAAGAGGTGCTTGGCTGGGGTGCCTGGGTGGCTCAGTCTTTAAGCATCTGCCTTCAGCTCAGGGTGTGATCCCATTCTGGGATCGAGCCCCGCATCGGGCTCCCTGCTCTGCTGGGAGCTTGCTTCTTCCTCTCCCACTCTCCCGCTTGTGTTCCCTCTCTCGCTGGCTGTCTCTCTCTCTGTCAAATAAAAAAAATAAAATCTAAAAAAAAAAAAAGATGCTTGGCCAAGAGATGAGGGTAAGAGCACAAGATCTGCAAGGCAGGGAACCTACGAGTCTCACTCAATGTTGGCCATTTAAAATTGGACTAGAGGGGCACCTGGGTGGCACAGCGGTTAAGCGTCTGCCTTCAGCTCAGGGCGTGATCCCGGCGATCCGGGATCGAGCCCCACATCAGGCTCTTCCGCTATGAGCCTGCTTCTTCCTCGCCCACTCCCCCTGCTTGTGTTCCCTCTCTCGCTGGCTGTCTCTATCTCTGTTGAATAAATAAATAAAATCTTAAAAAAAAAAAAAAATTGGACTAGAGCCCCCTAAGATCTCCGTTTGTGGGGCTGGTCCCCAGATTGGACAGGGCTGAAACTGCATGTGGGGTTAAGTGGCTCCAAGTTTAAATCAGTTTCCATCTGTTGATTAATGTGTGTTGGGATTGAACACTCTTCCTGACCTGCATCCTTCATCCCCGAGTGAGCCCAGGAGAGACCAGTCCTGCCTTCATATTGACTCCTGTGTCTGAGACACTCAGCCCTGGTGCCACCCTCCTCTGCCTCGCCACCAAGTCACAGGTGTTTCTCCTTTCTTCCCCCATCTTTCTGATTGTTTCATTTCTTGCCACAGACATTCCTCATTGCTCCAAATGTGAAAATCTGTGCTTATTTACTTAAAATGATCAGTCTCATGTGACCCCATATAAATCTCTTTAACAGAGAACTAACCTGACAGCGTGTGTGGTGTGCCTGGAGAATTCTCTGCCGCAGGATGCTCATAATGGAGGGAGTGGACTGGGGTTAGCTGGGGGCACTGCTCATTTCTTGGCAATCTTTGACAATATAGGACACCTCCAGGTGGTTCTCCATGAAGCTGTTCTTCACGCTTGGCTCCCTGCTCGTCATGCAATGTTAAATGCCTCTGGTCTCCTTCCTCCCTGGGTCAGAGAGCAGACTTTGCTCTCTGGTGTGGCCCCTTTCCTCTTTATCCTTACGATCAAAGGCTTGCATTCCATTTTTTATTGTTTTTTTTTTTTTTTAATTTTAATTAATTATTTTTGAGAGAGAGAGAATGGGAGAATGGAGGGGGGCCAGAGGGAGAGGGAGAGAGGGAATCTCAGGAAGGCTCCACGCCCAGTGTGGAGCCTAACACAGGACTCAATCTCATGACTCAGTGATCATGACCTGAGCCAAAATCAAGAGTTGGACGCTTAACAGCCTGAGCCCCCCAGGCACCCCTCCATTTTTTAAAAAAGATTCTCTTTTAATGATAGAAGCATCAGAACTATATTACAAAAAGCTAGGAAAATAGAAAGGGAAAAAACAGCCTCATTCACCATCCTAAAACAGTGACTATCATTTTCTGCAATGATTTTTACATATCTGTATCTGTTTTCTATCTGCATTCCCCATTAGCGCTATGTAATCTCCATCATTACCATTTTAATGGTTGCATAATATTCTGTTGCATACCATTAATGATTTAGCTCTCCTGTTGACAAGTATATTGCTCCCAACTTTTCACAATTATTAATCGCACTGTAAGGTTTATCTTTGTGCATGTGGCTATTTCCATATTTTGAATTAGATTCTTACGAGAGAGTCCCAGGTGTGGCATTACTAGGTCAAAGAGTATGAACAATTTTATGGCTCCTAAAACATATTGCCAGATTGCTTTCCAGAGGAGTGGAACCAATTTACAATGCCATCACAAAGTCATTTGTTTCCCAGGTGGCTAGCCAGGGTTAGGGTTGCAGCCTCTCACAGGAGGGGTGTGTGTGTGTGTACGCACGCACACGCACGCGCATGCAAAACTCACTGATTCATATGTGTATTGATTTAAACTGCAGTGATGTTGTGCATTGTTCTTGTTAATAGGAAGATACTAAGTGTCTCATGCCAATATAATAATCGTCCAATTCAGTGTTTTATATCACAGTGTGCCAGACAAGGAATAAAGCAAGTTATACATATTTCTTGTTTCTGGAATTTTGGAAAATTAAAAAAAAAACTGGCAAAGGTTAATTAATAAGAACATTCAGCCCCTGGGAGGAGGTTCTTAGTGGCCCTCTCCTTTTTGAGAACACCTAATGATTTGGAGGTGAAGGTGGAATTTGAAGGAGGTTAGTGGGAGAGGCAGACAGGAGGGCTTTGGAGGTACCTGGGGCCTATGCTCAACAGCTTGTCTAACCTGAACAGCAAAGATACCCTCACCTGATAACTGCAGTCTTTCACATATGGAATGGAGTGCTTATGTTGAGAGGGATTTTGAGGTCACATCTAGGGCTTGGTGGGGAAGCTCCTTTGATTAATTAGTAATTTGTTCTAAATCTTTGCCATTACAATATTCTCCAGTTCTTTGTATTTCCCATTGGACTGTAAACACTAAATACCTTACAGTACGGACTGTACCTTTTAAAATCGTTAATTTTTATAGCTGTCCCCTGGATTGTCTAGCACATTGTTTTACATCTTATGTATGTAGTGGTGACTTTGTGTCTTCTGACTGACCAACTGACTGAGGGAAATGAATGCTGTATCCGAAGGTCCCAGGAGTTCTACCAAAGCCCTGTGCTTAAGTAACCGGATTGCCCAGATCTTGTGCTCATAAGAGTGAGTGTGTGTGTAAAATACGCAGCCGATCTCACAGGGGTAAAAAGGAAGAAGAAACTTTGGTGGAGAAATTACCTAAGAAAGGTGATGCTGGAAAAGATCTCTGATTCTTTTTTTTTTTTTTTTAAGGATTTATTGATTTAGGGGGGAGAGAGAGAGAGAGAGATAGAGAGAGCAGGGGGAGGGGCAAAGGGAGAAGAAGAAAGAGAGAATCCTCGAGCAGACTCCCCACCAAGCATGGAGCCAGATGCGGGGCTAGATCCCAGGACCCCAGGATCATGACCTGAGCTGAAATCGAGAGTCGGATGCTTAACTGACTGAGCCACCCACGCGCCCTGGAAAGATCTCTGACTCTGTGTATTACCTCCGGCATCATCTAACAGGACCTCCTTGTTTGACAGATGAAGAAACTGAGCCAGGAAGGCCAAGTGACTTCCAAGGTCACACAGGTAGTGGATGATGACTGGGAACTCAGACCTGGTCCCTTGGGCCCTGCTCTGGTGTCCTTTCCATTATACCCTGTGGATAGAAGTTGGGGCACTTGTTTTGCTACTGCCACCCCCCCCATGCCCTCAACAGAACTATATTTGGATTTTCCCCCCCATATGCCCACGTTTCCCTTCTCTTGTAGCTGCACAGAAATGTGTTTATAGAGATTGTGACCTTGATGCAATAGTCAGGTCAGGTCCAGAGTCATAGGAGCTTAGAGATTTGTATTGAGAGCCCAGAGATAGTGCAGGATCAAAATTCAGTTTCATACAAAATTACAGCTTTGCATTATTATCTCTGAATTTGAATATAAACTTGTTATTTCAGAGGAAGAATGTTCAGTGTTAGTGGTGGTACATGGTTGGAGTGTGTATTTGCCACAATCGTGATCCTAATAAAACTCTCATTATGATCCATATGTTCAGAGTAGAGATTTAAGGTTGTCAAGGGAGCATTAACTTTGAGTTTCTTGATTTCTCTTGTGTGACTGAAATCTAAACCTTGGTGTTGCATCGTCTTTGTGGTGTTTCTTCCTTCCTCTCCGTAACCTCTTGCCCGGAATTGACAAGCACATTTGTTTGCACAGTTGAAGTTCGGAAGCTAAAGGCTTTAATAGTAAGGCAAGCGCCCGTGGTGAATGTCAAATGGAGGGACCGAGCAGACAAAGCAGGAGGGAGAATGAACAGTCCCCTGGTCCCTTTAACAGCCCTGTGATGTCTGCCCTGGGATTTGAATGATTTGTGAGTGACTGCAGCCTGCTCAGTCCGAGGTGGCTGGAGGCCTCTGGAAGTTGATGTTAACCACATCAGCTGTCAGTAGTTATAGCTACTGGGTAATCGGGTTTGGAATTTATGCGTATTTACATTTCGGAGGGCTTTGACTATGTTTCTATAACTTTGGAGTAGAAATGTTTGTCCTTGGTATGACCGAATAGCTTATTTTATGCATGGGGCCAGGGTTTCAAACTGTCTCAGTGTGTAAACCACTTTCTCCCTGGGAGAGCACAAAGAGAGTCTCGTTATCCTATCTGTGGCTAGTGGGCAGGATGAGTTTTGTCTGCAGCCCACTAAACGAGCTCCATACCGCCTTCTGGGCAATAACCAGTAATATGGTTACACAGTTTTTAAAAAGAAGTTAGAAAAGTCTTACCACTGTTGATAAACATTTTGCTGCGGCTTGCTGAGTTAGGCACTTTTTTTTTACTTTCGTCTCAAAGGGATTAACTTTTTTTTTTGTGATAGGAAATACTAAGCTTGTTCTCAAAAATTTAGGAAATAAGGAAAAACTGAAAGAAGAGAGAAAATTAACCCAAGTTCTTTCCACTTGAATGCAAGCCACATGTAACATTGCAAATTTTTCTTTCATTCCTTTTCTATACATAATTTTTATGTGGTTATAATTAGGCTTTTTTTTTTTTTTTTTTTTTTTTTAAATAG
>NW_024425564.1:16918071-16923462 GCF_017311325.1 Ursus maritimus
TTTTTTTTTTTTTTTTTTTTTTTTAAGATAGAGAATGTAGGGAGGAGTGGCAGAGGGAAAGAGAGTCTTAAGCAGACTCTCTTGCTGAGCATGGAGCCCGTCACGGGGCTCAGTCCCATGACCCTGACATCATGACCTGAGCCAAAACTTAGAGTCCTATAGATGCTTAACTGATTGCGACACCCCTGAAATTCAGCTATTTTTGAAAACAGTTTTGTTTTTCTTTCTATTGAACACATATGTTATTCTTGGTTATATAACTTCCTTTACAAAAACCTAATTTTTCATTGAGAGGCATTTATTGAAATATTTGCTTGTTTTGTCAGTGTCTGGACCGGAGGTGGCTCAGCCCTTTTTCATCAGTGAGGTTTTGCACTGCCCCTCAGTCATGGAGACAGACCTGGGTGGATTGTCTCTTCAGTTAGTAGCGACAGGCTCCCTCTTTCCTTTGAGAGTCATTGATTGGCACAGCTCCGATATTTTCCCAATTGCAGATTATCCTCTAGTGAACTTTCTGTGCATGAAGTTTAGCATGTATTTAGGATTATTCTTTTTTTTTTTTTTAAAGATTTTATTTATTTACTTGAGAGAGAGCGAGCAAGATAGAACACAGAGACAGAGGGAGAAGCAGATTCCCCGCTGAGCAGGGAGCCCGATGTGGGACTCGATCCCACGACCCCGGGATCATGACCTGAGCTGAAGGCAGACGCTTAACCGACTGAGCCACCCAGGCGCCCCCAGAATTAGTTCTTTAGGATATTTTCCCAGAGTTGAATTACTGGTCAAAAAAGATTAAACACTTTGATGTTGCACACACACACACACACACACACACATACAGTTTTATGTTGTATATTATATATATTATTTTTATTTTTTTTTCAAAGATTTTATTTATTTATTTGACGGAGATAGAGACAGCCAGCGAGAGAGGGAACACAAGCAGGGGGAGTGGGAGAGGAAGAAGCAGGCTCATAGCGGAGGAGCCTGATGTGGGGCTCGATCCCAGAACGCCGGGATCACACCCTGAGCCGAAGGCAGACGCTTAACCGCTGTGCCACCCAGGCGCCCCTATATTATTTTCAACAAGTTGATACTAGTAATGCCAAACTAACCACAGGCTACATATTAACATTGAGTATTACTGCTGTTTAAGCTTTGTTAACTTGTTATGTAAGAAATAGCATTGAGTTTTTAATTCTTTGCTTAGCAGTGAGTTTGAGTATTTTGGCATGTATTTGTTAACTAGTTGATTTCCTGTTTTATGAATTACCTCATCTTAGCTTGGAGTTGTGAGTAGGGAAGGGTGGTGCCTGTGGGAATCTTGGTGGGGTGAGTATGGTTAGGAGACAGAGTTGCCCTGGGGGCTTAATCTTGGCAGGACCCTACTTTGTGCTTTATTAGCTTCTGTCCTACCTAGTGGCAGGTAAGCACTCAACCTCCCCACTTTGCTTCAAGAGATGAGACTCTTTTAAGACTGAACTAAAGGGTGGGGGTGCTGGCCAGCTTAGTCGGTAGAGTGTGTGACTTGGTCTTGGGGTTGTGGGATTGAGCCCCACGTTGGGTGTAGAGAGTACTTAAAAATAAATAAAATCTTTAAAAAAAAGGATTGAAGTAAAGGGAGAGTGTGAGATTTTTATTTTTATCAAAAAAATAGAGCATGGATGTGAGAAATTTTTCGCTTTTTAAAAATAGCCTGCTACAAAATTGTTCTTCTTCCATTAATTCTTTCCTGAGTTTATTGAGTGTCTACTAGGCCAGGCATTCCTAACTGAGAGAGCGCCCCATACAGTGGCCTCAAGGTAGAGAGCATTGCATCCTGGGAAGGCAGTCAGAGCCAGGGCACCTGGATGGTGACAAGAAAGATCTGGGTGAAGTCACAGAAGCAGGAAGGAGCCCAGTGATGCGGACATTTGTAGGTTCTGGAGAATGCTGAGGGCAAGCGCTGAAGGGTTTGAGCTGCAGGGATGTGGTTCTGGAGAAGTGGATTGGAGGGGCAGCAGGAGAGGGAGCAGTGACTCCCCTTGGGTGCCTGCCAGGGTAGGCTAGGCATGAGGTGATAGGGCTTACATGCCCGTGCATCTTAAACTATCTGTGGCAAAGGCCTATAATTTTTTATTTCTAATCTGTTTTGATGGATATGTTTGTAAATTATGAGAAACATGAATTACTGGAAGAATGTGGCAGCAATGCCTAATTGTTCCAAAAGGATTTGTGTGCTTCCTCTCCCTTTCTGTCCTTACCTTACTGTGGGCTGGCACCAGGTGTCTGCAGACCACCCTTCAGTAGCCCCAGCTGTGACCGCTGCTCCAACATGCAGCACTACATCGAGCGCTTTCTGTGCACGGGGCAGCGGTGTGTTGTTAACATTCTCTGCCAGTCACTGTGCTATGCGCAGGAGAAACAGTGAGACAGGAAGTCAGGCCTCTGCCTTCTCAGCTTCTGTAGTGTCGCTGAAATAGGAGAGAAGTGGATGAATCTGGGGTAGACACAATAGGACTTACTGGTGGATCGAATGTGGAAGATGGGCAAAGGAGGACTCCAGGCTGACTGGCAGAAGCGGGAGTTATCTTTCAGACCTGGAGTATGCGAGATTCTTTTTAGCCTTGAGCTTTTATATTTTAAAGAGAGGACATCCTAATTCTTTAACAGCAAAATGATTTATCTCCTCCTACAGATTTGAAATGAATCTCCAGGGAAGAAATCTGGATGGCTGGGGGCAGGGGTGGGAGGGAGCCTTACTTTTCAATATATATCTCTTTGTGCCTTTGGAATTTTGTAGTGTTTGTGCATATCACCTATCCAACAAAATATGTTTAAAAATAGGTTTCTTACAACAGCTGTGGATAAACTTGAAATAAGAAATGTGGAAGACTTATGTGATGAAAACTTTAAAACCAAAGGGATATGAGAGAGGGGTTAAAGGAAGAGTATAAAAAGGTAGGCTTGATATTGAAAGCCGTCATTTCTCTGGAAATCTGTAAAATCAGTGCTTCCCCAAGAGCAGTAGGATTTTTGTTGTTCAGGGAGGGAGTTACCGAAATGATACAGAACTCCTCTGGAGAAATACAAATGTAAGAAAAACCTGGGAAATTCTGAAAAAGATTAGGAATGAGCAGCAACTAGAGTTAAACACTAGAACTGGACAATTTAAACTTGCTGCGGAAGAAGAAATAAGTAAACGGATCAACAGAACAAAATACTATCCAGAAGTAAACCTGAAATGACCTGAAATTAGATAATGACAATGGTGGTTTTCAGATCACTGTAGAAAATAGATTTGTCGAATAATTTAAATGTTCAGGGAAACGAGATTAACAAAATGCATTTTTCCTCTTTCACTCTTTACACCGGGAGAATTCCAGATACAGATGAAAGATTTAAGGATGAAAATATGAAACAGTACAACTGTAAGAAAACATGGGTGGATTTATTTATAATTTCAGAATGGTGAAGACCTTTCTCTCAGCCGTACATTTGTAGCACACATGGCCAAGAAAACAGTTGACGGAAAGACAAGAAAGTTAACAATCTTACTTTTAAAAGAATTCATAGATGCAAGTAATAAAAAGACTATTAATCCAGTAGGTTTTGTGTGTGTGTGTGTGTGTGTGTGTGTGTGAATTGGTAGTTTAAGAAAAAATACACAAATGCTGCTAAATAAATGAAATGTGCAGCCTTGCAGATAATAATTATTAGAAGGCATGTCAATGAGATTGTATTTGGACAGCTTGGCAAAAATATAAAATTCTGAGTGCTCACAAGAGTTTGGGCAAACAGAAACTTTCACGTAAAAACATGAGATCCAGAGACAATATCAAAATAGAATGCATATGCCCTTTCCCTCGAAATCTCACCTTTAAAAAATTATCTTCCATCTGAACTTACATTGCTTTTTATGTAAGCAAGGATGCTTATTCCAGCATAGTTTGCTGTAGCAGAAACCTGGGGACAGAGCGCCTCAGTGTGGCACTGGTCAGTTAAATCCTGGCACCCCAAATGGCATTGTGACTTGTAGCTGTCCAGAGAGTGAGGAGTGTGTATTATGTGTTATGTGTTACATGTATTATGTGCTGACAGACAAAACATTCCAGTGCGTGTTGCTGTTAGATGAAGAGCGAGATGTGGTCTGTGACCCTGTTTGTAGAGATAATCAGAAAGAATATGTTTTATAGATAGATTGAATAAATCCCCCACTCTTCCAAAAAGGATCACAGGAAACGTTAACAGTTGTAGGAAAAGTGACAAAGTAACTGAGGTAGAGATTGAGGAGGGGTCCCATTTGAATTATGTATGTGTGTGGTCTGTTTTATTATTTTTAACTCAATAGGGATTATCTGAGTATGAGATTATAGGGCTTTCTTTCTCTAAAACACGCACATCTCTAAATGTTACTTAGAAAAAAAATCCTGTAACATTTTCTTTATTCATAGATTGTGGTATTAGACTGAGATCAATTTACTTTGTTTATCCTGTCCTCTTCAGACATATGAAACTCTTAAGATTGAGACCTTTTCAGTTTTTGATCTTGGTGGTTTAAGCTAAGAAGAGGACACTGAGCCTCTTTTTAAGCATAGGCATGGAGGGTGGGTGAGAGCCTAAAGGTTTGTAAGTGATGGGGACTAGGGGCTCCTGACTGGATCTAGCTGTCGGAAGGAGAGACAACAGCCAGCCACAGACGCTTTCTTTCATAACTGTAATGCATTTCTTTTTTTTTTTTTTTAAAGATTTTATTTATTTGACAGAGATAGAGACAGCCAGCGAGAGAGGGAACACAAGCAGGGGGAGTGGGAGAGGAAGAAGCAGGCTCATAGCAGAAGAGCCTGATGTGGGGCTCGATCCCAGATCGCCGGGATCACGCCCTGAGCCGAAGGCAGACGCTTAACCGCTGTGCCACCCAGGCGCCCCTGTAATGCATTTCTGATCCATAGTGATATAATAGCTCCAGTGTGGCCCCATGTGAATTTACCTACTGTCGATTTCTTTGGGGGTAAAAGTTTAAATAACTTTCTGTGCATCATAGGATCTTCTGAATGTTTATGGGTTTTATGCAGTAAACATATTCATCCACAAAACAAATTTAGGTACATAAAGTTCTTGGAGTACTAATGAGCTTTTTAGATGTGTGTGATGTCTGAAACTTGTAGATAATTTAGAAAAAAGCAAATGGCTTGGGACCATCTTCTGGAAGCAATTCAGATTATGAATGAAGCTGCAGTCCTTGTGAATGTGCCTTCAATTCAAAAGCGATGCAGTTTTATTCAAGGCATTCATGTATCCCCAGAAATTAAAGTGTAAAAATTTTAATAAGAATTTCTTTTGGGCTTTGCTGGCTATTAATCTATAAGTCTCATAACTTACATTTGTATGGTATTTTTTTATGTTTAGACA
>NW_024425564.1:16923472-16969573 GCF_017311325.1 Ursus maritimus
CCCCCCCCCCCCCCCCCCCCAATCTCACTTATACTTCCTAACAGCCTTGGGAATTGTCTCTATTACTTGAGGACTTAGTGTTTTTAGTGTTTGACATTGGAGGGCAATCTTGCCAACCCTGAAAAGACGTTAACAATGGTGCAGAATATTATAGTGCCACAGCAGAAAGAACCAAGGGCGTATCAAAACTTAAAGATTTGACTCATTTCTGTAGCTGCTGAGCATGTGCGCATTGAGGAGAGCTTTGAAAAGTAGCGTGATTCCCAGGACGTGCTAGAAGGCATGGGGCACTTTTTTCTTGCCCCTCCCCTGTCCTGGGCTATTATTTCCTAAGGAGCCATCTCTCAAAATTTAAAGACCACAGTGCCAACTCTTGATTCTTATTTTTAAGGCATCCCACCTGGTCTTGAATACCAAATGGAGTGCCTAATATGTGCCAGTGCTGGACGTGCTGGAGACAAGTGTTCAACAGTGAAGGCACAGTCCCTTTCCTTAGCCGCTGACGCTCCCTTTCAGGTGTGGTTACCAAGGAGGACATGCCCCTGGCTCCCAGAGAATTTGGCGTTTAATGGGGTTGCTGTCTGATCGATAGGCAGACCTGACACCTTGTATTCAGTGTTATAATAGCGGAAGTTGAAGTTGCCAGAGGATGTATAGGCATGGTCTTTAACCCAGATTTGAGGATTCTGGGTGAGGAGGGGAAGAGGAGAGGGAGGGAGGAGGAAGAGAGAGAGAGAGAGAGGAAGAGAATCTCAAGCAGACTCCCCACTGAGTGCGGAGCCCCACTTGGGACTTGATCTCGTGACCCTGAGCTCACCACCTGAGTCAAAAGCAAGAAAGTTGGATGTTCAACTGACTGAGCCACGCAGGCTCTCCCAGAAGATAATTTCTGATAGAGAATTTTTTAAGGACTCTAATGTAAGTACAGGGAACTCTTCTGGGAAGTAGATTTGTACAAGCCTCAATGAGGGAGGAGTGTACATGGAGAACAGCCTCAGCAAAGCCTTGGGTGCAAGGAAGCATGAGAAAGTGTTGAAAAACAGAAAATGGTTCAGGAAGGCTAGCTTGTGGCTGGGAGTTAGAGAATCTTAAGAGGTGAATCTGGAGAGGGAAGCACTGGTTCCCAAAACT
Organism: Ursus maritimus; assembly: GCF_017311325.1. Lineage (NCBI taxonomy): Eukaryota > Metazoa > Chordata > Mammalia > Carnivora > Ursidae > Ursus > Ursus maritimus. The sequence continues at coordinate 16,924,604 of NW_024425564.1, forward strand.
TTCCTGATTTTGGAATCACCTGGGAATTAAAAAAATACTGATGACTGGCTCCCACCTCCAGGCATTGTGACTTAATTGGGATGGAGCGTGCTGAGGGATGGGAAACCCATAGTTTCCCAGATTTCCGTGTATGGCAAAATTTGGGAACATCCGAGCCAATTTATGAAGGTCTGTATAAACATGCTGAGTCATAAGGATTTTATCCACAGAGACATTTTTGGCATGGAGGAGCCACTGAATGATTTTACCAGTAGAGTGACTTGATCAGACCTATAGTTTGGGAGATCTTGCTGGTTGTTTTGGGGAAAATAGTTTAAGAAAGCTGAGACTGGAGGCAGGGAAACCAGTCAAGGGGTCCCTTAGATAAATATAGGTGGCCTGATGGAAGGAGTGACAGTAGGGATGGAAGGAGGCAGATGGATCCCTGAGATATTGAAGAGATGGATTCCGTAGAACTTGTCATGGGTGGGATGGGGTATGTGGGGCAGAGGAGAGTGATCAGTTGACTGAGGTGGGTGGGAGCAGGGAGAGCAGGGGTGATACCGGGGAAGGGGGGGATCATTTCTCCATATTTCAGTAGAGATCACCAGCACTGCTGGTTTCTCCTTCCAAGGAATAGCTGAGGAAGTCCATCATTTCTTTGCTAAGCACTGACCTCATTCGATCAACTGCCTCTAGTTTGATTTCTCCTCAGGTAGAGCTTGTATCTTCTTCCTCTGCAGTTTGAGTGGGTGTCTTTTCTCTAATGATTAATGATCTTGCATATCTCATATGCATTAAGAGATCTGTAAGGGTGATTCTCCCCATACTTGTGATCCATTGGAGTCCTGGTGGCCACTGTGGCTCAGTGGCATCTAAAGAGCTTTGATTTTCATAGTTGGGGAAATATAAATTTCATTACTCTTTCATATAAATTGAATTGGAAATTTATATTCCTTTTTTAAAAAAAGATTTTTAAAATTTATTTCAGAGAGAGAGATAGTAAGAGAGCAAGAGCAGGGGAGAGAAGGAGAAGCAGGCTCCTGGCTGAGCAGGGAGCCCAACGCAGGGCTGGATCCCAGGACCCTGGGATCATGACCTGAGCTGAAGGCAGACGCTTAACAACTGAGCCACGCAAGCGCCCCATGGAATTTATATTACTTGAATCCAAAAAGTTTTTGGAGAATTTTTGAGGCCAATTTTATACAGCAATCTGGATTTCTTTACGAAAGAAGTACAATCTATGTAACAGAAGTGCAGTTGTGCTCTATTTCAAGAAAATCTAATATACAAAAATCTGAAATGACAAAGCTGGCATATTGTGGGTGGAGATAATTGGTGGTTGATAATTTTGCTAATGGATTCTTGGCTTTGAAAAGAGGTGCTTTAGGAATCTTTCGTAATGTAAGGTTTCTGTGTTCATTTAAATGACTTAGATTTTAGGAATAATATTTTGGGATAAGAAACAGCCTGCCTGGATATTAGATAATTAACTAATATTGTTATGAGAATCCTGGTAAAGCATTAATAAGAGTGAAGACCCCCACATGATGCTGGACAATGTCAGACAAGGTGAGTATTCCTTTATATACATGCGCTCTCTGACCTTTCCCCATTGCTGTAGCTTTTGTGAATAGTTGTCTCATCTCTTTCCATGCATGCAGCACCTGCAGAACCCCATAGTGAAATCAAACCCTGTGTGTGACATTTTGGTCTGTTGATATGAATGTGTTCTAAAGTCATAAATTATATGTAATGAAATTCACTATAGATTTACCTAGGTAAATAAGTTTTGAAGCCAGAAATTCTAGAGTTAGATGGGAAATTCATTTCCTGATGAGAAGAAGTTGACTAAGAGAAATTACGAAAATATAATCTGGGAAAAAAAAACTCCACAATTTGAAAAATAGCAAGACCTTAACATTAAGTATTTGCGGTAAAGTAATATCTCACCCCATCTTTCAAAGAAAGAATGATATACCAGCAACAAAACATGTGTTTTCCAAAGCATCAAGATATATTGTTGGCAGCATACTATTTTGAAAAGAATTTGTTTTGTTTCTAAAGAGTAGAATGATTTTTAGAGAAGAGGGGAACAGAGGGCACCCGAATACCTAACGCATTTGTGATGGGCTGGCTATAAATGTATGTTCAGAGACAAATGACCATGATAAACAACCGTAGAGGAGCCTGCTTCATATGAAATGAAATCATTTGCCTCCTGCCACCTTGCATGGCATCAACAGATGAGTCGTGCATGAGTCGTAAAGCAGCATATACTGCTGGTGCTCATTCTGTCATCTGCTAGGGCTTCATTATGGAGAGGGATGCTGGTGGCTATCCAGACGCTTCACTGGCAGCCTTCGCTGACTAATGGAGCCGTATTCGTGTTGGCTGACATCTGGTTTTAGAAGTTATTTATAAAGAAAAGATCGTTGTAATCCAAACAGAGAGATTTTTAAATGTCAGATGTACTGTGCAGGATTCATCTAGGGTGAGTGGCACCGTGGGAAGCATTAGCTACTTTTCTGAACACTCGTATGTGCTGAGGGTGTTTTTTTCTGTGTGCAAATGATATTTCCATATAGCGTGTTATAAGCAAAATACTTGAAATAAACATGAAGTTCTGTAGTTTTGAACATAGTATCACCCAAATGACACATTAGTAAACTAAAAAATGAATGGGACAACATGTAAAGACCTCAGAAGTCCACATTCCTGTCCTCACAGTGAGAAAATAAGCTCAGCAAACCGAAAATCAACATCTCTTCTCAGATCCTTCAGAGAATCGAGGTTATAGGGTAAACTGCTGCCCCAAGAAATGGAGAGAAGAGTGCATAGCAAGAATCACGGTTTACCAGAAGCAGAAGTCCTGGAGTAGAGCCCTCCTTCCCTGCCCCGCCCTTCTCCCCCTTCCCCCACCGGTACTGGTAGGAACAGTTAAACTGTAACAGGTGAATTGCTAGAGGCTTGGTGTGCACAAGCCTGGGAGTTCAAAACTATCAGGGCCCTGTACTGGGGGGGAGGGCTCTACGCTTTCATGAATTTTACTTCCTGGAGGCTCACCAGAGTCTCAGAAAAATCTTCTCCTGTTTCTGGCAGTGGGAGGGGAAAAGAAACCATTTTGAAATATATCCAGAGCATTCTCTTCTCCTTAAAAAAACCTGCCCTTAAAGATACTATTTTACTAAAGCTTAACAGACCTGGAGTTTCCCAGAATGCAACAAACTGTCTTGGGGCATGGGAAATACCCAGTTCCAGCCCCTTCTACACTTTTGGTTTCACCTGAGGGGGAAAAAGAAAGGTGAGTCACACTTGAAAGTCACAGTCCAGGGGCACAGTCTCCCTAAAAGACTGAGACCTAATCATAGCCCTGTAGAGGGCTTCCCTTCCTCCAGTACCTTACCACCACGTCAGTCATGAACCTGGATAATAACAAGGGATTATCAACTGCAAGACTCAGACCCTATATAAGAGAAAGCCAAGGGCAACAGGGAAGACTAAAATAGGGACAGGAGAAGAATTTTTAGCCTCTTGACACCTAAAACTAACAGTAAACACAGCCTACCTCCTAGCCAGATACACATAAAACCTCACACTAAAGGCCTCAGTTCCTTTTGCACAATATATCATGTCTGTCTTTCAACAAAAAATACAAGGCATGCTAAAAGGCAAAACAGTTTAAAGAGACGACACATCAGAACCACAGTCAGACGGGGGACGAGATTTTTGAATGATCAGACTGAGCATTTAAAGTAAGTATAATACACTAAGGGGTCTAACAAAACGTGGACAAAATTCAAGAACAGATAGATGTAAGCAGAGAGATGGAAATCCTGGGAAGAATCAAAATTCATGCTGGAAGTGAGAAACACAGTAACAGAAATGAAGAATGGCTTTTGGTTCATCTGTAGACTGGGCTGGGCCAAGGAAACAGTCAATGAGTTTGTAGATTTGTCGAGGGAAATTTCCCCAACTGAACAGCAAAAGGAAACAAGAATAAAAAATACCAGAACAGAATGTTTAAGAACTGTAGGACAAATAAAATATGGGTATTGGGAATACCAAAAGGAGAAGAAAGAGGAAATGAAGAAATATTTGAAGTGATAATGACTGAGAAATTTTCCCAAATGGATGATAAACATAAAACCACAAATTTGGGAAGCTCAGAGAACACTTTTGCAAAAAATCTGCACTTAGATATATCATACTAAAACTGCAGAAAATTAAAGACAAAGAGAAAATCTTGAGTAAAGCCAGAGGATGTAAACACCTTCCCATATAGGCTCAAAGATAAGAATTACATCAGATTTTATTCAGAAACCATGTAAGCAAATCAGAAAAACAACCAACCTAAAAGTCTATAAAAGCATATCTCATTTTATTGTGCTTTGCTTTATTGAATTTTGCAGATGTTGTTTTTTTTTTTTTTTTTTTTTTTTTTTTTTTTTTTTGCAAATTTTAGGTTTGTGGCAATCCTGCATCAAACAAGTCTGTCAGTGCCATTTTTCCAACAGCATTTTCTTTCTTCATGTTTCTCTGTCACATTTTGGTAATCTTCACAATATTTCAAACTTTTCCATGATTATTATATTTGTTATAGTGATTTGTGATCACTGATCTTTGAAGTTATTCTTGTAATTATTTTGAGGCAGCACAAACTGTGCCTGTATAAGAAGGTGAACGGAATTGATAAATATGAATATTGTATGTATTCTGACTGCTCCACTGACCAGCTGTTCCCCCATCTCCTTGGGCTTCTCTGTTCCTTGAGACACAACAATATTGAAAGTAGGCCAGTTACCTTATCGTGGCTTCTCTGTGTTCAAGTGAAAGGAAAGGTGGCACATCCCTCACTTTCAATCAAAAGCTAGAAATGATTACGCTTCGTGATGAAGGCATGTCGAATGCCGAGACAGGCCAAAAGCTGGGCCACTTGCCCCAAACAGTTAGCCAAGTCGTGAATGCAAAGGAAGAGTTCTTGAAAGAAATTAAAAGTGCTACTCCAGTGAACACATGATTAAGAAAGCAAAGACAGCCTGATTACTGATATGGAGAAAGTTCTAGTGGTCTGGATAGAAGATTAAGCCAGCCACAACAGTCCCTTAAGTGACAGGCTAATCCAGACCAAGGTCCTAACTGTGTTCAATTCTGTGAAGGCTGAGAGAGGTAAGAAATTTGCTGGAGAAAGGTTAGCAGACTTGGTTTGTGAAGTTTAAGGAAAGAATCCGTATTTGTAATATCAAAGTGCAAGGTGAAGCAGCAGGGCTAAGGTAGAAACTGCAGCAGGCTATCTAGAAGATCTAGCTAAGGTAACTAATGAAGGTGGCTGCACTGAACAGCAGGTTTTCAGTGTAGACAAAACAGCCTTATATTGGAAGAAGATGCCATCTAGGACTTTCATAGCTAGAGAGGAGTCAACTCCTGTCTTCAGTGCTTCAAAGGACAGGCTGACTCTTTGTTAAGGACTAATGCAGCTGGTGACGTGAAGTTGAAGCCAGTGCTCATTTGCCATTTCAAAATCCTAGGCTCTTAAGAATTATGCTAAACTATTCTGCCTGTTCTCCAAAAGGAACAACAAAGCCTGGATGGTAGCACATCTGTTTACAACATGGTTTACTGAATATTTAAAGCCCATTGTGGAGAACTACTACTCAGGAAAAAAAGATTGCCTTCAAAATATTCTTGCTCATTGACAATGCATCTGGTCACTCCAGGCCTCTGATGGAGATGTCCAGTGGGATGAGTGTTGTTTTCATGCCTGCTAAGACAACATCCATTCTGCAGCGCATGGATCAAGGAGTAATTTCAACTTTCAAGTCTTATTGTTTAACAAATGTGTTTCATAAGGCTAGAGCTGCCAGAGATAGTGATTCCTCTGATAGAGCTGGGCAAAGTCCTTGGAAAACTTTCTGGGAAGGATTCACCTTTCTAGATTCAGGACATTGGTGACTCATGGGAAGAGGTCAAAACATCCACAGGAGCAGGAGTTTGAAAGAAGTTGATTCCAACCCCCATGGGTGACTTTGAGGGGTTCAGGACTTCCATGGGGAAAGTAACTGCCGATGTGGTGGAAACAGCAAGAGAACTAGGATTAGAAGTGGAGCCTGAAGATGGGACTGAACCACTGCCATCTGGTGATAAACTTGAACAGATGAGGAATTGCTTCTTATGGACGAGCAGAGACCATGGTTTCCTGAGATGGCAGCTGCTCCTGGTAAAGATGCCGTGGAGACTGTTGAGATGACAACAGAGGATTTAGAATGTTATATAAACTTAGTTGATCAAGCAGTGGTAGGGGGTGAGAGGATGGACTCCAGTTTGAAAGAAGTTCCACTGTGGGTAAAATGCTATCAAACAGCATCACAAGCTACAGAGAAATTGTTCTTGAAAGGAAGAGTCAATAGGTGTGGCTGACTTCATCGTTGTCTTATTTCAGAAATTGCCCCAGTCCCCCGCATCCTCCAGCAACCCCTCCCCCCCAATGGTCAGCAGCCATCAACACGGAGATAAGACCCTCCACCAGCAAAGAGATTTGGACTTGCTGAAAGATCAGATGAAGGTCAACGGTTGTTTGTTTTTGTTTTTTTGTTTGTTTTTTTGTTAGCAATAAAGTCCTTTTTTAAATAGGTCACATTGTTTTTCAGAAATAATGCTATTACACACTTACGAGACTACGATATTAGTGTAAACATAACTTTTATATGCAGTGGAAAACCCAGAAATCCATTTGGCTCATTTTATTACAAGATTCACTTTATTCTGGTGGTCTGGAACTGAACTCACAATATCTGCGAGGAACGCCTTTATGTAGTAAAATTATCCAGCAAAAGTAAAGTAGAAAGAAAGAATTTCTCAGACAAATAAAAATTGAAGGAACTTTCCACTAGTAAATCTGCCTGGCAAGAAGTGGTTAGAAATTCTTCAGGGAGAAGGAAAATGATACAAGTCAGAAACTTGGATGTACATAAAGAAAGGGGGAGGATAGTGAAGGAATAAATGAAGGGGCTTCTCACTTCTCTCCCCTGAGGCACTGGTGCCGTGCCCAGCACCCATGCCTGCACCCATGCTGAATAATACATGGAGTTTTCTGGCTTGTTGGCTTAAAAAAGAGAGTAATTGTCTCAACCCACAGCTGCAACCTCTACACTTAAAGATTACTGAAGTGGACATAGCGAGATCTCTGGCTCATGGAAGATAGGAATTTCCAAAGACTCTGGGCAAAACTGCAAATAACAAATGAAAATATAGTGAAAGTCTTGTTCCCTTCAGCTTTATGTATATTAATAATGCACCTTATTGTGTCTTATGCCACAGAAATTTTCATTGTAAAATCCTGCCAGTTATTGTGGCATCATTTTGAGATCACTCAGCTCAAACTAAAAAAGAATTGAATATATTAAGTGTAGACATAGGAGCTCTTTAAAAGCCAAGCATTATTATAGCTTTTCAAACTGGAAATGAAAGGGCCACTGAAGCATCCTATTTGTTTTAAATTTTCATAAAGTTAATATTGATGGCTGTCAACCAGAGTTGATCTTTTGGGGAACTCCCCCTTCCTTTTCTTAAAAAAGGGGTGGAGGCCTTGAGACAAATGTGAGAAAGAAAGCACTGGATTATCCCCATTCATGATTGGTGCGTTTCTTGCTATGACCTCATAAGGAACCATTGTTAGGGAACTCCCAGTACCTGCAGGAGTCCGTGGCTTGGCCAAAGGCTTTGGTTCTTTTTCCGAAGAAGCTGATTTTTGGTGACCTGAGGGACGTTGACCACAGTTAGCTTTTTGCCATTTTGGCTTTTGTCTATTTTGTTTGTTCTTTCTCTTTTTTTGTTTTTCTTAAATTCTTTAAAATTATTCCCTTTTTAAAAAAAATTCTTTTACTTTCATTTGTTCTCATTCTTTTTAAAAATTCTTATTTTTTCAATTCTCTTATTTTCTTTTTTATGGTTTTCTGATTTTTTTTTTTTTTTTTTTTAGTTAATACTGTTAGCTAATATTGTTGGTGTAGTTATCAAGTTACCATGCTGCAGGGCTTTGCAGCAATCCATACTGATGCGGACATACATATCGACAGTTACCAGCTCCTTAAGACCATTGGCCAGAGCAACGTCATCAAGGTCATGCTGACTCGGCACAATATGGGACAGAAGTGGCTGTGAAGGTCATTAATAGGAGTCAGCAGAGATTTTACAGCCTCCAGAGACGATTCCTGAAGTTCAAAGCATGAAGGTCTTTAATTACGCTAATAATATGAAACTAGTTGAGATGATCTTGATCCACGAACATTCTGCCTGGTCAGGGTGTATGCTAGTGAATGTTTGATTGACTAGTGCACCATGGCCACACGAGAAAGAGGCTTGTAGCAAATTTTTCTAGAGAGTGTCCACTGTACAGTGCTGCTTCCACCAGAAGTGTATTGTCCACAGGGACCTAGAACCAGAGAACCTGCTTTTTTGATGTTGACCTAAATGTCAAGGTTTCAGACTTTGGCTTTGGTGTGACATGTTCACCATCATCAATAAGCTTGAATGCCTTCTGTGGCAGACCCCCCTTATTCCCTGGAATTCTTCTGGAGCCATAATTATGATGCCATCTCAGTGGATGTGTGGAGCATTGAAGTCATCCTTTTTTGTGATGGTCACCAGTTTCCTGCCTTTTGAGGGATCAGAATTCAAAGACCTGTGGAAGTGGGTATTGTGTGGAATATACGACTTTTCTTTTTTCGTGTCCATAGACACTGAAAACCTGCTTAAGAAATTCCTGATCCACAACCTCAGTGACGGGCATTTTACAGGAAATCATTAGAGACCCGTGGATAGACATGGGCCCTGAAGAGGAACTGAAGCCATACATTGAGCCCTCCCTGACTACAAGGATCTCTAGCAGCCTGAGTTAATGCTGTCCATGGGCTACAAGTGGGAAGAGATGCACAACACAGGGATGGGCCTGAAGCATCAAGAATTAATGACCATCTGCTGGCTTTGGGCTACTAAGACACCCGAGCTGCTGGAGGGCATTCGGTCATGATGAAGTCCCTGCCTACAGCTGATCCCACCAACAGTGTTGTCCTTGTTCTTTGTGTGAGGTAGAGGCTAGCGTCTCTGTCAACCCAAACAGCAGAGTACTGTCATTCCCACCTTTACTTTGTTCTCTAAGACAGAAAATCAGTGGCATGAGGACCAGGAGTCTGGGTGGAAGGCCAGCAGAACAGCACAAGTGACTGTCAGTCTCTGCCTGGTCAGGAGATGAAGATAACACCTGAACACAACTCTCCCACTCCCCCCCTGCCCCTCCTCCAATAACAGCAATGGTGGTGGAGCCTTAGACTGATCCACCTTTTCCCAGCTGTATGTATATGGCCTGGCCAGTGCAGAGGACTTTGTCCCATGGAGGATGGAGGTGCGTGAAGTGCTGTGGGGTTCTCTGTGGGGTTAAAGCTGGCTGGCACTTCTATGGCGTTCAGAAGCATTGAGGACAAAATAACTGTGATGCCTGAGTTTATGGAATTGCCAGGAGCCCTCTGGGGAGTGGAGAGTCCAGCCCCTCTACCTATACCTGGTGAAACTTCGGAGATTAGAGTGTACTTAGAGCCTTTCTCCCTTCCCCTCCTTCTCTCCCTCTCTCCTTCCATGTTTGTGGTGAGGGGAGATGGTTCTGTAGAAATAAACACAATTATTAATGGGTAAGCACTTAATATCTTAGTTTCTGAGTTGCTTTTGATGATGGACTGTGGGAGGTGCTTACTGATTTGAACGGGTCTCGTGTGTTGTCTGAGAGAATATACGGTCATCACCGCCTTGAGCGGGTTGTACAGCAATGATACTAACACCGGCAAGTAACAGTAGCATTTACTGTTCGTTGTCCAAAGACTTTCTCTGCCTTCCTAATTCATTTTAGCCACAGATGCCTGTTTAGCAGATTGGGAAATGAATGCTGAGGGAGGGTAAGCGGCTTGTTGATAGCACGGAGGGGGTGAGTGGCAGAGCTCATGTCCCGAGCTAGTACTCTCTACCCAGTGCTCAGTGGCTCCCGTGGCTCAGATCTGGGGTTGCCAGAGTCCCGGATTTGCCATCCTTTTGAGGCTGGTGATACTATGTCTCTTAAATGGATAATTTATTTATATGAGAGATGAGACAACGAACCACTTTGTGTACCACTTTTCAGAGCTCCTTGTGAATTAATTTGTCTGCAGTCCTTTGAAGCAGGACATGGTCCCGAGTACAAATATTGCCTTGAAAATGTGAAAGAAAAATGAAGCTGTCCAGGGTGCTAGAAACACTAAGGGTGTATGGAATTCTGTTTACAGGACAGACGGTGCTTTGTAGGCCCTTTGGCTTGCAAGTTGGCCGCCTTGACGTTACAGCTTTTGGAGGAGCGTCTTCCGGATCTAAACCTGCTCTTCTCCTGCCTCACATCAAAATCCTTCCGGGTTAGAGAGCAAATACGGACTGATGACTTCAGGCTGAACACCTTTTGTATATTTCAAGCTTACTTTTTGAGTTGGAAGAGCCTCTCTCCCTAGCCCAATCCTTTTCTATTAATGTACCAATTAATGTATCCAAGTAGTTAATGTTTTGACTTCTCAGGGGATGTTAGAAGCCATAATAACATGTATAATAAGTACTTGTGAAACAACTATATTTATTGGGCAGCTACCCTGCGCCTGAATCGTAGAGGAGCCAGAAAGGTGAGCTCACATCTCCCTGCCCTGGGTTCAGCCACAATGGCAGAGCCTCTTGAGCTGCAGTGTGCTCTGGGCTACTGTCCTCTCGGACTGTCCCCAGGCGTAGAGCTCAGAGATCTCATTTAGGGTAGGACCTGAGCTTTTTCCCGTCAGACTGCTTGGTGAGGCCACTGAAGAGTTCTGGAAAATTTAATGGTAGGTTTTTGGCATGTCCTTTGCCAGAAGTGCAACCTTTTTTCGCACAGACTTTCTTCTTGAATATGATTGTCACAGTGCCTGGCACATAACAGTGCTCCCCAAATAGTATTTTTTTCTCTTTTCTCTGCAATGTAGTTACAAAAAAAAGAACTGCAGAGAATTTCAGAAGAGAGATAGAATGCTGTGTATAGCTAATATGATCAGGAATGTTTCCCGATGAGGCCGATAGGAGGCAAGGATCAAAGGCTAGGTTCATTCCTTTATTTATCTGATGCTATGGTCTACCTAGCATATTTCAGGTGTGGCTATGTAATGAGAATATAATGGTCACAAAATACAAACACAAATGTTTGCAATCTGCTAAGTCAAATAAGTGTTCATCAAACAATTTTATAAATAAATACAAAATTACATGGGACACAATCTAAATGTCCTGTAGGAAAATGATGAAATAAATGATAATATGTTCTTTAGATTTAATATTATGTAGCCATTGGAATTGTTTCAACCAACTTGTAAAATGGTTGCAGTAACACTGGGTATTTAAAAATGGAGATATAAAAGTATAGAGAATAATCCCTCCTTTATAAAAACCATGCATGTTTGTGCATACGGAAGTTGATTATATACCCCATCGAACAATGGGCATTCCCGGTGAGATTGTGGAGCACAGAGCGCGTTCTCATTACAGAGTACTGGTTTTGCCAACTAGTAAGTAGATTTGTTTTTCCATTGTTGGAATTTACAATTGGATGATTTGCATGCTTTAAATGGGAAACTAAAGCCTTACGGTATGTTTTTTCTTGGTTGTTTTGTTTTGGTTTTGGTGGGGTGGGGAGGTAAGCTAACTGTCCCTGAGGGCTCTTGTTGAGTGGGAGGACGGTTCTGGTGGAAGCCGTCATCCAGTGGGGTTCCCGGAGATGTGACATCAGGCACAGAGTCCCTCTCCATGCTGCCCCAGCAGGACTCCTCTTCCTCTGTCTGCTGTAGGTCTTGGTTTGCTTTGGGTTTTGTCTATATTGGAGGATAAAAACTTGTGTCCAGATGGAAGGTTCCAGAAATGCTCCTGGGGATGATGATGGGAGTTTGATTTCTAAGTGGGTATTCCTGTTCAACTGAATAAGCTCCTGTGTAATTAATCAAAATCTTGATTATTGTGAGTTTGTTCTATTATTTTATAAGTGAAAGCTCCCATCTTCTCTAATCCCTACCAAAAATTCTTACTTTGTTTGAAAACTTTTTCCTTAAAGAATACTGGGGCATTATTACTTTTATTAGCTTAAGACAATAATTCTGTGTTTCTAGATGGGGTTTTTTTGTTTTGCTTTGTTTTGTTTTTTAAAGCATCTGTGTTTTTCAACCTGAAAATTAAAAGTATTTATGATGGAGGTGCTGATGATATACACACAGGAATAGAATATTTAATTATCATAAGATAAAAATTCTAGAAAATTTTCCTCTAATCTGTAATTTTTTCCTTGTACAGAAGGTTTTTCTTTATATTCTAATACTTATTTTAAAAACCTCCTGGGTCATGTAAAGTGACATAGTTATGATGGAAAGGATAGTGTCTCATACAAGCTTTCATGCCATCTTGGACTTACCCTGCTTTGTGCCCTAGAGGTACCAAGGCGTGGTCTTATGAAGGTGGGGTTATTTTTCTATAATGTTCTAAGAGATGCTCGAAAGACCTGCTGCTTTCCTTAGACGCCAAATTACACAAGTAGTGAGTTAGGCTTTTAAGTCTCACAGACTTTTCATCAGGAGTTTCTGTGATATGATTACCTTGGACAGAGAGCAGCGGTCACTCAGAGTCTTACCAAGACTTCCTGCCAGCGAGCTGGAGGCCAGAGTGGAGTGATCAGGCTGGTGAAGGGCTCATTACTGCTGGGCCTTAGGGAGTGGCAGGCAGGAAGCCGCCCTCACCAAGGAGTTTCCACGGCTGACCCTGGTTCTGCAGTGACGGCAGCCCCTATTGTACAGGGCTGTAAAATTATTCAGAAAAGAGCAAGGATAATGTGTATCCATTTTACCTGCTTGAAACTAATAGGCGACTTACTTCTGGGATTTGCTCTCTGTACCAATTAATTTATAATCTGTTTTATTTTCTTTTCCCCACCTGCCATTCACTGCTCTTTTCAGGGAGGAGATGACGATTTTCTGCCAAGGTGTTTGCTACAGTTCCATTGCACTGTTCCTTGAATGTGTGGACACTCCCACCTCTCAGCCACTGTCCCTCCCCTTCCTCAGCTCTTGTTCTGCTAGCATGTTTTTTGATCATACTGGTGAAGGAGCAATTAAGCTATTTTGGTGGCATGAATTTCCATTGACGAGTGTATGCAGAGTGCCTCTCAGGGACCCCAAACATAGATATATGATAAACTGTGTGCAAACAGTGTTGGGGAGATCTAGCTGTTTACTCAGTGTCACAAATGGTGGAAGCTAGCCTTTCCTCTGCCTTTCCGGGCTTGGCTCGCAGCCCCTGAGCTGCAGTCCTGCTTCTGGGAAGAAGAGCACAAAGGTTACCGTATTCAGTTGAAGGGGAGTCAGACTGTCTTTGCACTGAGAACCGACCACGTATTTCCTTTGTCACTTGCCTGCCTCCTGAGACTGTCGTGTGGAGAGACATGCCGTCTTGCTGCAGGGAGGAGATTGTTAGCAAACACCTGCAAACACCTGGCTCCTTGTACTTCCCATGCACCTCGTGGGGGCAGATCCCGAGAAATCTGAGCACTTTTCAAAAATGGCTTTTACTTTTCAACATGTTCCTTTTAATTTTGTTTAGTCTTTTTATGTTAAAAAGAATATTTTTCTGTTGCTTGTCTATTCCATAGATATATAGCATATCAGTTCCTCTTGGGTATCTCATCCCCTTGTAGGCTGGCAGCTCTGGTGGATGGATGTTTCAAAGTCTGTGTTGTTTTTGTTTTTCCTTTGTCAAAGGGGAGAGGAATTGCTGACATACTGTGTGCCAGAACACTTGAAATAAATCTATTTCCAACTCGAATATAGCAGCTAAAGGAATTGCCAGAGTGGCGCATTATTAATTTTTCTCCCTAATGGGTATGCTGAGTGCTGCCCGCTCTGCCATCCAGTCGCAGGCAGCGACTGGCATGATCCCACCTGTTTTGTCTGCCTCCCTGTCAGGCCTGTTTCAGCAGTGTCCAGCTTCCTCCAAGTGTTAGGAGTGCAAGGCATCAGTCAGTTGCTGAAGAGCAGGAACCACAAGCATTTCCAGTGGTTTATCTTATGTAGCGTAATCTTTCATCTCAAACGACAGGCTCCTAAAATCAACCATCAGAAATATTTTGCATGTATTTTCAGTCTAGCCGTGAAAAAAAATTTCTACTTATTTAGGAAGGTAGTATGATTTATGCTTAGTGATCAGATTTTTCAAATGATTATTTTTTTTATCAAGTACCATAAAAAAGGATGAAACGGAAATGACCAAATATTTCTCATATCTGCAATAGATGTGATGAACAAAGTAGTTATAAAGCCATCACCACTGTAGTATTAAAAATGCTAAACATTGTCAATTTAAAAAAAGAAGTACAGTAGTTTAATAAAAATACATGGAAACCTTTTAAACACCACTAGTAATAAAAGAAATGAATATAGAGGATCCATTTTGAAGCATTAATTGGCAGATTGGAAAATAACACTCAAATACCTACTGTCAAGGAGGAAGTGTTGCGGTGCCTTCTCAGCTACTACTGAGATCATTCACAGGTGCGGTGTTTTTGTTAAGCTGTGTGTGTGTGTTTACAGTGTAGAATATACATGGATATTATTTGCTCTGAAAATTACCTTCTGTCTTATCCTTATATGACTGGAGCAACTCCAAAGGTGGTTGATCTGGGATGGTTTAGCTTGGCATTATCTCAAGTGACCATCAGTGGAGAGTTTACTATGCCTCTAATTTTTTAAATAATTTTTTAAAATTAAAATATATATTTATATAGATATTATATATTTATATATATTATATAATATATTATTTGTTCCAGGGGGTACAGGTCTGTGATTCATCAGTCTTACACAATTCACAGTGCTCACCATAGCACATACCCCTCCCCTCCAGCAAGCCTCAGTTTGTTTCCTGAGATTAAGTCTCTCATAGGTTTGTCTCCCTCTCTGCCTTGTTTCTCAAATTCCACATATCAGTGAGATCATATGATAATTGTCTTTCTATGATTGACTTATTTTGCTTAGCATAATACCCTCTAGTTCCATCCACGTTGTTGCCAATGGCAAGATGTCATTTTTTGATGATTGTGTAATATTCCACTCTGTGTGTGTGTGTATACATTATCTTTATCCATTCATCTGTCGATGGACATCTAGGCTCTTTCCATAGTATGGCTATTGTGGACGTTGCTGCTACAATCATCAGGTCACTACATCTTTGGGGTAAATACCCAGTAGTACAACTGGTGAGTCGTAGGGTAGCTCTAGTTTCAACTTTTTGAGGAACCTCCATACTGTTTTCCAATGTGGGCTGCACCAGTCTGCATTCCCACCAACAGTGTAGTAGGGTTCCCTCTTTCTGAATCCTCATCAACATCTGTTATTTCCTGACTTGTTAATTTTAGCCATTCTGACTGGTGTGAGGTGGTATCTCATTGTGGTTTTGATTTGTATTTCCCTGATGCCGAGTGATGTTGAGCATTTTTTCATGTATCTGTTGGCCATTTGGATGTCTTCTTTGCAGAAATGTCTGTTCATGTCTTCCGCCCATTTCTCGATTGGAGTATTTTTTCTTCGGGTGTTGAGTTTGATACGTTCTTTATAGATTTTGGATAGTAGCGCTTTATCTGATATGTCATTTGCAAGTATCTTCTCCCATTTTGTCGGTTGTCTTTTGGATTTGTTGACTGTTTCCTTTGCTCTGCAAAAGCTTTTTATCTTGATGAAGTCCCAATAGTTCATTTTGCCCTTCCTTCCCTTGACTTTGGAGATGTGTCTGGGAAGAAGTTGCTGTGGCAGAGGTCGAAGAGGTTACTGCCTGTGTTGTCCTCAAGGATTTTGATGGGTTCCTGTCTCACATTTAGGTCTTTCATCCATTTTGAGTCTATTTTTGTGTGTGGTCTAAGGAAACGGTCCAATTTCATTCTTCTGCATGTGGTTGTCCAATTTTCCCTACACCATTTATTGAAGAGACACTTTTTTTCATTGAATGTTATTTCCTGCTTTGTTGAAGATTAGTTGTCCATAGAGTTGAGGGTCCATTTCTGTGTTCTCTATTCTGTTCCACTGATCTGTGTGTTTGTTTTTGGGCCAGTCCCATACTGTCTTGATGATTACAGCTTTGTAATAGAGCTTGAAATCTGGAATTGTGTTGCCACCAGCTTTATTTTTCCTTTTCAACATTCCTCTGGCTATTCGGGGTCTTTTCTGGTTCCATACAAATTTTAGGATTATTTGTTCCATTTCTGTGAAAAAAGTTGATGGTATTTTGATAGGGATTGCATTGAATGTGTAGATTCCTCTAGGTAGCATAAGCATTTTAACAATATTTGTTCTTCCAATCCATGGGCATGGAACGTTTTTCCATTTCTTTGTATCTTCCTCAATATCTTTCATGAGTGTTCTGTAGTTTTCTGAGTACAGATCCTTTGCCTCTCTGGTTAGATTTATTCCTAGGTATCTTATGTTTTTTGGGTACAGTTGTAACTGGGATTGACTCCTTAATTTGTCTTTCTTCTGTCTTGTTGTTGGTGTATAGAAATGCAACTGATTTCTGTGCATTGATTTTATATCCTGTCACATTACTGGATTCCTATATGAGTTCTAGCAGTTTTGGGGTAGAGTCTTTTGGGTTTTCCACATAAAGTATCATATCATCTACAAAGAGTGAGAGTTTGACTTCTTCTTTGCCGATTCAGATGCCTTTTTTCTTTTTATTGTCTGATTGCTGAGGCTATGACATCTAGTACCATGTTGAATAGCAGGGGTGATGGTGGACATCCCTGCTGTATTCCTGACCTTGGGGGAAAAATCTCTCCTTTTTTCCCCATTGAGAATGATATTCACTGTAGGTTTTTCGTAGATGGCTTTTATGATATTGAAGTATGTATGTGAAGAGTTTTAATCAAGAAAGAATGCTGTACTTCGTCAAATGCTTTTTCTGCATCTATTGAGAGTATCATATAGTTCTTGTTCTTTCTTTTATTAATGTATTGTATCACAGTGGATGATTTGTGGATTGTTGAACCACCCTTGCAGCCCAGGAATAAATCCCACTTGGTTGTAGTGAATAGTTCTTTAGTGTACTGTTGGATCCTATTGGCTAGTATTTTGGTGAGAATTTTTGCATCCATGTTCATCAGGGATATTGGTCTCTAATTCTCCTTTTTGATGGGGTTGTCTGGTATTGGGATCATGGTAATGCTGGCCTCAAATAATGAGTTTGGAAGTTTTCCTTCCATTTCTATTTTTTGAAACAGTTTCATGAGAATTCTTCTTTAATTGTTTGGTAGAATTCCCCTTGGAAGCCATCAGGCCCTGGGCTCTTGTTTGTTGGGAGATTTTTGATAACTGCTTCAATTTCCTTGCTGGTTATGGGTCTGTTCAGGTTTTCTATTTCTTCCTGGTTCAGTTTTGATAGTTTATAGGTCTCTAGGAATGCATCCATTTCTTCCAGATTGCCCAATTTGTTGGCATATAGCTGCTCATAATATGTTTTTATAATTGTTTGTATATCTTCAGTGCCGTGATCTTTCCTCTTTCATTCATGATTTTATTTATTTGGATCCTTTCCCTTTTCTTTTTGATAACGTCTGGCTAGGAATTTATCAATGTTATTAATTCTTTCAAAGAACCAGCTCCTAGTTTTCTTGATCTGTTCTATCGTTCTTTTGGTTTCTATTTTATCAATTTCTGCTCTCATCTTTATTATTTCTCTTCTCCTGCTGGGTTTAGGCTTTATTTGCTGTTCTTTCTCCCACTCCTTTAGGTGTAGGGTTAGGTTGTATATTTGAGACCTTTCCTGTTTTTTGAGAAAGGCTTGTGTTGTTATATACTTTTCTCTTAGGATCACCTTTGCTGCGTCCCAAAGATTTTGAACAGTTGTGTTTTCGTTTTCATGTGTTTCCATGAAATTTTTTAATTCCTTTTTAGTTTCCTGGTTTACCCATTCATTTTTTAGTAGGATGCTCTTTAGCCTCTGTGTATTTGAGTTCTTTCTGACTTTCCTCTTGTGATTGAGTTCAAGTTTCAAAGCATTGTGGTCTGAAAATATGCAGGGAATGATCCCAATCTTTTTATACATGTTGAGACCTGATTTGTGACCCAGGATGTGATCTATTCTGGAACATGTTCCATGTGCACTATAGAAGAATTTATATTCTATTTCTTTGGGATGGAATGTTCTGAATCTATCTGTGAACTCCATCTGGTCCAGTGTGTCATTTAGTGTCCTTATTTCCTTGTTCATCTTTTGCTTAGATGATCCATCCATTTCAGTGAGTGGGGTGTAAAAGTCCCCTACTATTATTGTATTACTGTCAATGTGTTTATTTGATTTTTTGTTATTAATTGGTTTATACAATTGACTGCTTCCATGTTAGGGGTATAAATAATTATAACTGTTAGATCTTCTTTAAGTATGGTATAGATCCATCCTCATCTCTTATTTTAGTCTTTGGTTTAAAGTCTAATTTATCTGATATAAGGATTTCCACCCCAGCTTTCTTTCAATGTCCATTAGCATGGTAAATGGTTTTCCACCCCCTCACTTTAAATCTGGAGGTGTCTTTCGGTCTAAAATGAGTCTCTCGCAGACAGCATATTGATGGGTCTTGTTTTTTTAATTCAATCTGATACCCTGTGTCTTTTGATTGGGGCATTTAGCCCATTTACATTTAGGGTAAAAAGATAAGAATTTAGTGCCATTGTATTGCCTGTAAGGTGACTGTTATCGTATATTGTCTCTGTTCCATTCTGGTCTATGCTACTTTTAGGCTCTCTCTTTGCTTAGAGGACCTTTTTCAGGAAGGGGTGGTTTGGTGATCGCAAATTCTTTTAGTTTCCGTTTGCCCCGGAAGCTTTTTATGTCTCCTATTTTCAATGACAGCCTAGCTAGATATAGTATTCATGGCTGCATATTTTTCTCGTTTTGTGCCCTGAAAATATCATGCCAGTCCTTTCTGGCCTACCAGGTATCTGTGGATAGATCTGTTGCCATTCTAATGTTTCTACCATTGTAGGTTACCTACTTTTTGTCCCAAGCTGCTTTTAGGATTTTCTTTTTGTCTCTGAGATTTGTAAGTTTTACTCTTATATGTTGGGGTGTTGACCTGTTTTTATTGATTTTGAGGGGGTTCTCTGTGTCTCCTGGTTTTGATGCCTGTTTCCGTCCTTAAATTAGGGAAGTTCTCTGGTATAATTTGCTTCAATATACCTTCTGCCCCCTTCTCTTTTTTTCTTCTGGGATCCCAGTTATTGTAATATTATTTCGCTTTATAGTATCACTTATCTCTCAAATTCTCCCCTTGTGATCCAGTAGTTGTTTATCTTTCTTTTTCTCAGCTGCTTTATTCTCCATCATTTGGTCTTCTATATCCCTAATTCTCTCTTCTGTCTCATTTATCCTAGCAGTTAGAGCTTCCAGTTTTGATTGCTCATTATAGCCTTTTTGATTTCTACTTGGTTAGATTTTATTTCTCCAGAAAGGGATTCTCTAGTATCTTCTATGCTTTTTTTAAGCCCAGCTAGTATCTTTATAATTGTCATTCTGAACTCTAGTTCTGACATCTTACTAATGTCCATGTTGATTAGGTCCCTAGCTGTCGGTACCACCTCTTGTTCTTTTTTTTTGAGGTGAATTTTTCCATTTTGTGATTTTGTCCAGAGAAGAATAGAAGAATGAGAGAACAAAATGCTAAAAGGGTAACAACGACCCTAGAAAAATATACACTAAATAAATCAGAAGAGATCTGAAACTGGGGTGGGGAAGGAGGGAAGGAAAAAAAAAAAAAGAATATGATCAGGCTGGTGAATAGAACAGAGCCACACACTAGATTTTGGGTGTATTTGGCCTGTTAGATAGACACTTCCTCCCAAAATTTTAAAGAAAGAAAAACTTACATATATTCAAAAATAAGGGTAAATACAATGTAGTGATGGAATATGACTGTAAAAATTAAAATTAAAAAAGATTTTAGAAAAGGAGTTGATAAGTTGGTTGAAAAAGGAAAGAAGCAAAATTAAAAAAAAGAAATAGAAAAAGAAAAAAGTAAAGAAAATTTTAAGAATTAACCTTGAAGGACTAAAGAATCATGGGAAAAACACCATGAATTCTATGTGCTGTATTCCCCTAGGGCTTGAGTTTTGCAGTTCTCATTGATGGGTAACCTTGGTCTTGGCTGGATGTTCTTGCTATCTTCTGGGGGAGGGGCGGGTTGCTGTGATTCTCTAATGTCTTTGCTCCAGGCGGAATTGCACCTCCCTTGCCAGGGGTCAGGCTAAGTCATCTGCTTAGGTTTGCCTTTGATAACTTTCGTTCCTTGCAGACTTTCCAGGAAGTTTTATAGGATGAGACTGAAAATGGCTGCCTCCCAACCTTCAGCCCTGGAGGAGCCAGGAGCCAAGAGATGCAGTGCAGCCTCAGAGAAAAGCAGTCAGTCACTCCCGTCTCCCTGGTCTCCGGCCGCACTCCGCGCTCACCTGGCCTGTGACCGAGCGTTTTTGTTTCAGGCGCTCGGCCCTGTTTGGAGTCTCCAAACCCAGTAGATTCCTGTGACGTGCTCCCGTGCCGCTCCTCCCGGGGGAAGAAGGGGGGGTCTCCCTGAATCTAACGCTTTTTGGGCCCCGGCTCAAAGAGCAGTGGCTCGACTGTGCCATGGATCACAGTTCATGGCCACCCTGAGCTGAGAGCCCACTCCTCGCTCCGTCTTTAAAGCTGGCTTCCCTGCTCCGATACCTGGGAACTCTGCCTGACGCAGGTACCCCCATTCTTTCTGTGACCCTGAGTGTCCTGAGACCACACTGTACCAGCGAGGGTTCCACCCCCTGCTTAGCCACTGGAGCAACGTCCCTCACCAGAGCAGACTTCTAGAAGTTCCGATTTTGTGCTCTAGGGCTCCATCACTTCCTGGTAGCCAGCTGATGGCGCTCCCCCCCCCCCAATTCTGTGTTCCTGTATATCGCCTCAGATTCACTTCTCTGCATGTCCTACCTTCCAGAAAGTGGTCACTTCTCTGTTCATAGTTGTTGCTATACTTTTCTTCCATCTCCTGTTGAGTTCGTAGGTGTTCAGAATGGTTTGATAGCTATATAGCTGAATTCCTGAGACCAGACGAAATTTAGTTCTCCTGCTCCTCCGCCGTCTTCCTCAGTTCCCCACTCTGCCTCTACTTCTCCTTCACTCTGCTGTGTAACTCCCTGGACTCAGGACTTACGCTGAGCCCCAGGGCAAGCCCGAGTCACCGTGCTGGTAACTGAAAGGATATTTATTCTAGACAGAGTGATCACATGATTCTAGAGCAGGGACCCTGACATGGTTATCAGGAAGAACACCTTTCATTTTTCTCAATGAAATCATGAACATCTGGCACAAGTCCATCCCAGCAAGTCTGGGGAGGAAGCCTTGCTCACATGGCTGATGTTCCCAGGGCTCCAATGGCTGCTTTGAATTCCTCCTGGAGGACCTTATTAAGGACAGGTCAGGTTTCTCCCGGACTCATTGGCACCAGCAGGGACTGATGATTTCTGGGCTTGGGGCTGCTGAGCAAATGGCCAGGTTCCTCCTTTGTCTCACTCCTCTAGCACCCTTGTTAAGGCTTTATGTTTGGGGACATTGGCCTTGTCACTCTGTTCCCTCTGAAAACTGGGCCTGGAGCGGACCAGCCACGTGGGAGATCTCGAGTGAGCCCTCACAGCAGCAGTAACTCCATGTGCAAGTACCATCAGATGCTCAGAGTAGTGAGTGTGGGAAACATGCAGTTGGGGTGTGGACTGGACTGTTCTTTTCTAAGAGGCAGCATTTTGAATTAGAGACCTATTTACATATACTTTGCATTAATTTACATACCAGCCTCTGATAACTAGCTCTAAATACTCTTCTATGAATTTAACTAGTTAGTGCAGCTAACACTGTGGTAGCCAGACCTGGTATCAAGGGCATTACACACATGGAAAACTGAAAAGATTTGTGAAAACATAATC
This sequence comes from Ursus maritimus, assembly GCF_017311325.1. Lineage (NCBI taxonomy): Eukaryota > Metazoa > Chordata > Mammalia > Carnivora > Ursidae > Ursus > Ursus maritimus. The sequence goes on from NW_024425564.1 coordinate 16,946,635, forward strand.
ACGAGTAGGGTGAATCAGCCCAGGCCCCTCATGGATGCAGCTGCTCCTTAGTCTGATTATGCTGGGGTGATAGTGCATTTAACACTCTTGAGAGAGATCGTGCCTTCCTAGCACTCAGCTGAGTTAACCCCCACCCTGGAAAAACAAGGAAGGAAAAAAAAAACCTAACTTTTTTTTCACTATCTTTTATTTAATTGGCACTGTGCTAATGGTGCCAGTTATTATTTCACACTTTTTCTGTTTTTTGACATGAAATCTACATAGTTTGTGAAGTTGGTTGGTGAAGAGAAGAACACATAGAAAAGGTGACATTATAGATGGTGGACATTGCCCATAGGGTTTGCAGTGTCTAACCTGTGTCCCTGCACGCCATTCAGCTCTGAGTTGACCATTTCCTCCTTTTTTCCTTTCTCAGCCTTCATCCTGGCAGTGACTAGATTGCCATCTGCCTCACTTGAGAATGGAAAGTTGGTGGGATGGGCAGGGGGATAGGTACACCTGCACCACCCCCTGCCTTGTGTTGATTCCCACTTTGTGGGGTCCACTGGGTGTTGCTATTGATTACTGAAACAACATACTGACTCCTGGTTTGTATGGCTGACTTTTAGTAGCAGATTGAGAAATTTTACCCCCTTCAGAGATCAGACAGGGGAGAGAGGGGGTCTGTTCTTAAAGAGTAAAAAGTCCTTCAAATTCATGCTGCTCTTTGTAGGTCACCTAAAAATACTGATCTTAGTAGTTTTAGATCTTAAAATAACTAAATGTATACCTTTATTTTTATTCCTGTTAAATTAGACATCCATTTATACTAGACTTCAGGATAGGCCAGAATTAAATACCCTCTTCTCCCCATGTTGTAAGAAAATAAATTGGGAAGAGTCTACCTATCATTATGTAGGAAGTTGTTTTAATTATAGCAGAAGGCTGTTAGTCTTTCTCACTGACCTCTTGTACCCTCAGTCTACTGTGGGCTGGTTATTTGAGAATGTGGTCTAGAGAATAACAGTGTGGTCTTGCACAGCAGTCCTGTTGCTCTGTCAGTTTTGAACATGAATGATGTGAAGGTAGGACACCCCCCTTTTTTTCATTAGGATCCTGTGTTAGCATCTTTACTGACAGTGTCATGTTATGAAACATTAACAACTTGAAATTCAGGAGACCCAGTTTCTGGCTGAACACTGCTTTCAGAAACTCCCATCGGCCCGTGGGGGAATGTTTGCCTCAGTTTCCTAAGGCAGTCCCTCTGGTTAGTCACACCTCTGTCTACAGCTTTTTATTACTCTGACTTTGTCATTTTGAAGTAAGAATGATACAGTATATTTTAGGTGGTGTGGTGCCTCCTCATGTATTCCTTTTGGCTTTTAAGATATGACATGTATTTTGTTAGGGATTCTTTTGTAATAAGAACAACTCAGTAGTAAGTTCTTAGTTGTATTAAGAGTAGCTTCTGAGCCATTTTTGTTGTGAACACCTTTCACTGCAGCTCCAAGGCCTAGAACATTGTTCTTTGAACCTCATTGTCAACAGTGGTTTATATAAACAGAAGTTTATTTTCTGCAGATGAGCCCAATTCTGTGTTTTAAACAGCTCTTCTTTCTCCACTACTGTTTCTTGACATCACCTTATAAACCTTCACCAACCAACTCTTGCTGTGGAGGCAGCCATGGTGAAGTTCACCATTCTTGCCCTTGAACTGAGGAGTTAGAGGGAGGGAACATCCCCAGTGCTGCTTCCATCAGTGCTGCAGGATCAGAGCACACTGTTCTAAAGTGGTCCTGCTTTATGTGGTGGGTGGGTTCGAGGGTGATAGAGTGCTATGTGTCAGCACCACCTTGGCTTCATGCATTTTCAGTGACTCTGATAAACCTTTTTACTATAAAGCATGTGGGGCTGCTCCAACTCATAAAAAAGTTGATAGAATGTAATTCTTTTGTGATTTGAAGTTAACCACCTGGTGCAGTATTTTAAAAATTCTGTAGCATATTGATTTCCACAATCATTCATGTGCTTTTCCTTATTCAGTTTCTCCAAGCATTAGAATGATGGTTCAAAATCAAGAATGTGGTAAAAAAAAAAAAAAAAAAAAAAAAAAAATGGGAAAAAAAAAAAAAAAAAAAAAAAAGAATGTGAGTAAAATCTAGAATGAACTCACCATTGTCTCTTAATTGACTGCACTTGTTGCCCTGCCACATTTGAAATGCCTGTGATCTATCTTTACTCATAAAATTTTTGATAGCAAATGCATCCTTTGTTTTTTTTTCCCCCCCATACCATTTTCCAACTCTCCAGATGCTGGCTGGGTATTCTACTATTAAATTTGGTTTTGCACTAACTACCCAGATTTAGTTCAGACCCTGCAGGTAAAGGGCTCAGTCCCACCAGATTCCATTTTCCCCTTCAGCCCCTTCAGACGCTAGTCATCATTCCAGCTTGCTACCTGTACATCTCACCAATCAGCTGTAAATCTTACGTTGCCATTAACCCCCTCCTGAGATTCAATCATTTGCTAGATTGGCTTACAGAACCCCAGAAAGTGCTTTACTTATTATTACCGCTTTGTTAATAAAGGATACAACTCAGGAACAGCTAAATGGAAGAGAAGCATAGGAGAGGGTATGGGGATGGTATGGTGTACTCAGCAGCACAGCTCAGGGCGTGCCACCTTCCAACACCTATGTGTGTTCACTAACCTTGAATGTTTTCTGAACCCCATTGTTGAGGAATTTTTTTTAAAAGATTTTATTTATTATTTGACAGTGAGAGAGAGAGAGCACAGCAGGGGGAGCAGCAGAGGGAGAGGGAGAAGCAGGCTCCCCACTGAGCAGGGAGCCTGATGCAGAGCTCTATTCCAGGACCCTGGGATCAGGACCTGAGCTGAAGGCCACCCAGGTGCCCCATGTTGAGGGATTTTTTTAAATTGATGTTTTATTATGTAAGTATGACTACAACAAATATAGGGATATTATGTAATAGGGAAAAATCAGAAACATGTGGCATCAAAGAAATTTCATGTTCATTAACAGACCCCTTTGGATTATGCTTCCAGCCTCTCCTAGAGATAATATCATTCATACTATTCTGAAGGGCAGATTTGACTAGTAGCAACATGCAAGTATTGGAACTTACTTTGTAACTTCTAAAGATTTAAAAAATTTTTAATTTTATTGAGAGACAGCGAGCACGTGCGTGTACACTCTAGCAGGGGAGAGGAACGGTGGGGGGTGGAGAGAATCTGAAGTAGACTCTCCACTGAGCACAGAGCCTAACACGGGGCTCAATCTCAGGACTAGGAGATCATGATCTGAGCCATACTTTGTTAACTTCTAAAAAACTGCAAATGTTTGCATTATTGTAGTAGACATTACGTTAATTCTTGTTGATTTATAATCTTATCCCAACTATTTTTTGGACTCTGATTTCTTATGGACTGTGAAGTTTTTGTCCTTAGATAGTCTTCAGATAAAAGATTTCATTTTCTCTCTTATTTTGCTTGGCTGAATTAGTCATGGTCTTTCTCATTTTTAATGTTGCCTCTTTCAAGGTGTGTTTATAGACTAAGGAGTTGTAGTTTTAAAATGCTTTGTTTTTGGGTATTCATAATGAGAGATTAACCGGAGCCATGTTTCACGTTCGCATGTCACTGCTTCCCCCATGTCCAGCCTGCCATACTGTACTTGTTATGCCTCTTAGGATTCCCTGGCCACACAGAAGGGCTCAGAAAATAGTGTTCTCTTGGTGACTGAGATTTCCTCTTCTCTGGCCCTGAAGCTTAGCTTTAGTGAACTTCATCTGTTTTCCTCTTTGGAATATTAGAATCAGTCATGGAATATCAAGGGTTAGGTACAAGGAAGGACACAGACACAAGGAGGACTGGGGAATTAGCTGGCCTCAGACTCACATTAGGAGTCTAAAGGAAGTGTGAGATCAGTATTGACAGAATTGGACAATGAAACAGAGTATAGGAAATATTCTAAAATGGTCAAGATGATTTCCAGAGAACATTGGCTGCTTCTTAGGGCCTGGTACCCACCTCTTTATGATGTGGTGCAGGTGAGGTTCAGTGGGGTGGAGTCCGGAGCAGACGACCAAGAAAGAATTCTTGAGGCGTCTTTGGTGCAAAATGGTGGTTTCTTAAAGCACGGGGACAGGACCCGTGGGCAGAAAGAGCTCCTGCCCTGGGGTTGTGAGGAATGGCCTATTTTATACCCTCAAGTGGGGAGGGGGCTAGGGATAGTGGAAGTCTCTAAGGAATTTTGGAAGCAAGGTTTCCAGGACCTTGAGGGGGCTAGCTGTTGTTGGAAAAAGGTCATTTATTACTGTCTAATAAAACCTGAGTCATGAGACTCTTCAGATGTATATCGATGGGCCATATGCTTGGGGGATGATGGCCAACATGTATCTTGGGGGGTTAGAGATAAAGGAAGTTTCCAAAGGAATTTTTATATGTTAAAGTAGACTTACAGGATCTTGGTGGAGGGGAGGGGGTCAGGCTAGGACTGTCTTTTGCCCTTAGCAAAGTAGTAACATCCAGGCAGCTGAATTCCTAGAGGAATGTCAACATGCCTGTTTCAAGGACTTGTCAATGGGCTGTAGGTAGTAAACTTCTGTTCCCTCATCATTTATACTTAACTGATCTTAAAGGGGAGGGGACATTACCTATGTAATTCATGAGATCAGAGAGAATTTGAGGACCTATGTGTGGTTTAATGAAAATCATTTACAATTTCTTCAGCCCTTATGTATCAGCTACTCTGGAAATGATTTTAAATACATTATTTCATTCAGTTTTCACAGAAACTCTGTGAAATGGATATTCTTCGTTCCCATTTTTCAGACAAGAAACTAAAGACCTGGGAGGTCACGTGATTTGCTCACTTTCCTGGTTAGATTGGGAAAGTACTGGAGCTGGGATTCAAACCCAGGAATTCAACACTCTGGCAACTTGTGATAGACACGGAGCACCTACTGCGTAGCCGGCACTGGGCCAGGTACTGGAAATGCAAAGAAAAATTCAGCTGCCCTCACTTCAAGGAAGACAAGCATGGTCTTCATCAAAATGCTAAGGAGATTCCAGAATGACTTAATTAAAAGCATTGCATAAATGCATGGCATTATATTAGGTTGGCAGTGGTTTCCTGCCAATATATGAAGTGCTAAGAATCAATAGGAAGAAGTATATGGTTATAAAAAAAAATGAGCAGAGCCATAGAAAGGCTAATTGAAAGCATGGAATGTTACGAAACTCACAGATTTATTTATGTGAAGTTTGGAAGATGCTACTCTAGCAATTTCTGGCTGGTTTTGGTGATTGATGATAACCTAAAGTAGCCAAGCTACTCAGATTAATTTAAGTTGCTTTATTTACAACCGAGCTCTCTCAGAGAATCTTACTTTTAATGTTCCCAGAGGTATATACCTGTGTTATGTTGGGGATAAGCTGTTTTAGAGTCAGAGAGGAAATGAAGAAAACAAGGTCACTATTACATGGTTTCCACACTATTTGTCAATTTATTGCCCATGATATTGTGCCAGAGTAACGTGAAAATATGGGAAGGGCAAGTAAGGTAGACACTCATGGAAAGATGACTAGAATCAAACAGGGGATGAGCTGTATTAAAACATAGTGGTTCACTATTAAGGAATATAGAAGAGCAGATATTAGGAATTTGCTTTTATTCAGCAAAATGAATAATTCTTAGGTTTATAGATCAAATCAATGTTATATTAATATAGGGTTATTTAAATAAGACCTCTTGAATTTAATTCAAAATGGTTTTGTTTTGTTTTGTTTTGTATCCTTCTAAAATGTACCATTCTTCTTTTTGAATTGTCTAGGCATCCTTTATCACTGAGTACTTTTTTTTTTCTTTAACTGCTTTGATGAAATTACATCAGTGAAATGAGAGAAGACTAAAAGATGTGCTTGGGAGCAGTCAGTATTTAAGTGGTACTTGATGAAGTTGTGGGATATAGGTGGAGTTCAGTGGGGTGGAGTCCGAGCCAACAGACGAAGAAAGAATTCTTGAGACGTTTTTGGTGTAAAAATGGTGATTTTATTAAAGCACAGGGACAGGACCCCTAGGCAGAAAGAGCTGCTGCCCCAGGTTGTGAGAGGTGGCTGATTATATACTATGGGGTTGGGGGAGGTAAGGAAAAAGCGAGGTTTCAAGAGAGCACTTTCATATGTTAAAGAAGACTCAGGATACCAGAGGCCTTGCTATTGTCAGGTTAAGGTTATTTACCCCTCTAGTAAGGTATTAACATGAAGATAGTTGGGAACTTCCTGGAGGAACATTACACTGCCTGCTTCAAGTATCTGTCAACGGGCTGCAGGTTATAAAGACATTTAATTGTATTTACATCCCCTTCTGGAAGCGAGGTTAATGATAGAAATGGTTTGTTCTTGGAGATCGCTAAGACATTTGTACACTGTGGGAGATTCAAGTCTTGCAGGATTGTGGTTTCTATAGGTTGACTATTTCTTTGTCCTTTAGGGCAGCCAGGAGTGCCTTAGGAATGTCACAGACATCCCAGGGGGGCGGGGTGGTGGTGGTGTGTGGTTTGAAGGGTGTGAGTTTCTGCTTTGTTCTCTGCTTGCCTTCTGTTCCCTCATCAATATAATTTGTAACCATTTTGCATATAAGGTTTCAAAGATTAAATGACTTGCTAGTTAAGGTGGAAACAGATTTGAAAACAGGACTTTTTTCTTCAGTACCCTTCTTTTCGCTGGAGTTTGCTGCTGTCTTGGGTTTGAAATGACTGAATTGCACTTATTGGCAAGATAAAACATGAAGTAAAGTTATAGCATCATGTTTTTATTTACTTTTATTTTGATCAACATGATCATATTAAGTGGATGTTTTAAGATGTTTTATAGTACATCTATAAAAATGTGTAAGGAAAGTCCTGCCCTCCTAGGGTTTTGAACCTTGTTGAAAGGATATAGTCACCTAGAACCTTTCTGAATTGCTGGTCTCCATTTAGAGTTGAATTTTAGAAATTCTTTTTGGCCACTGTTACTTATAAAGCTGTGTTATTTGGCTTTTGTTTTGCTTTTCTCGTCTGACTGAGCTATTGGTATTTTGAGCAACCGCTAGCCAGGTATTAGACCAGTTGCATCCAACTTAAGTATTTTTGACTTTGAACTCTGCCTTTACTCATCTTGTTTGTACATGTGCCCTCTACTCTTCTAGCTGTCCAGACTTGACTTATTAGTCTCACCTCTTCTATGAGTGTAATCCCAGTCATTGTCTGTATTTGCTTTTCCTCCTCCTTTACCTCTGTAGGACCTGATGGCTGTTCTCTTGTTAATCATATGTTCTTTTATAAGTGTATTTCTGTGTTTCATTGTGAATACCATGGTGCTCCACCTTCCTACATTTTAAACTCTTCGATTTCATGAATGGTGATTTAAACAACAGTCCGTTGCACAAAAGTTAGACTTAAAAAAATCTCTTAAAAATTATTTAGTGTAACTTTATTTTAGTAAAACTCCTTGGCAGTACAGAGATGAAATGGTTTGATCATTTATGGTGCTACAAAGGGTACAGGGAATGTGACACTCATAATTGGTTGTGGGGTTCATTGGTGGGACTTGGAAGTAGTGCATTGCCACTTGGGAGATCTGTTTGACTGTTTGTCTATTCAAATTTAAAATGCGTAAACCATTTGACCTCGCAATTCAACTTTTAGGAGTTTATCCTAAAAATGCTAGAATGTGTATGCAAACATATATGTACAAGGGTATTTTTTTGATAGATTTACTCATTTTAACAAAATATTGGAAAAAATTTAAATGTTCATCCTAGGGAGGTTCTGAGTACACACGTGGTGGGGCTTTCATGTGATGGAATATGGAATACTCTGCACGATTAAAAAGAATGAGGTAGATCTCTGTGTACTACTTGACTACTGTTGAATATTACAAGTGTAAATTCTTACCTGGGAAGAATATGCTACAGAATAGTATGCTAACATTTGTGTACAAATTAAGTCTGTGGGAGAGGGGTTTATATGTGTATGTGTGTACAGACACCCACAGAATTGTATAACACATACATAATGTTCATAGGGAGGTACAGGAGGCAGTGGAAGTTTAGTTTTCACTGTTTACCCTTTTATAACGTTTGAATTTATTACCATATACATGATTGATCAATGAATAATATTTGTTTTTTAGAGTCTGATAGTACACATTGAAAATTCCCAAGTCTATTGGCTTAGCAACAATAGATGAGATAATGTCTATGAGGAACGTAGTATGGTTTCAGATGTAATAATGAGTATTTAGTAAATTATATGAGCGGTGGTCATGGTGGAGATGGTGATGGAATCGTAATGATGATGTCAGAGCTTGACCTTGAAGAATCCCTAATGGCAGGGCAGAGTGAATGTTCCAGCTCATTATCTCACCCTCACCTGGGGATCTAAGTAATCTTAAAGAGGTGGTCTGAAGTGTGGACTATTTTATAGTTCAGTGCTTTGGTTTAACATTAATGATTTTTTTCTTTGTTCTCTTCTATAATATTTCCCTATTTTTTTTAACATGAAATAATTGTGAATAACTTACTATCAGGGAAATAATTTAAAAAACTCATGTGTCTCCCTGGGGCGGGGGGGAAATGATTCAGTCAAAATTTGCAGTCTTGACAGATGAGCCATGCGTGTCTTTTGGTAATGTGAACCCCTTGTCTTTTGCCATCTAGCTCTGGGTGTTTATAAGCCCTATTTCGAGAAGCAAGGCTTTCTATCTACCAGTTAAGGTTAGGATCTGATGATTTCTATGATGATGTAATGATTTTTCTGAAGTTACTGGAACTAAATTTGGTTTCTAAGTCATGTGATCATCTGTTTGTTGCCTTTTGACCTGTGAGAGCGTTGGTTCCCTGGCATATGTGACCATACTCCAGTACTGTGTACTGGTCCAGAATTGCTACTTCCAAATCAGTGTCTTCACTTCAGGGGTTTTTACTGCTCTGAGTGCCTCATACGTTTGCAAATTCCATGTCCATTTCACTTCTGCCCCCATCTGATCCTTTGTTATGACCTAGGCCCAAAAGCTAGGAATGACAAGCCAGTAAATGCCAGGGAAAGATCCGTAGTTAACCAGCAGGGTAACCATGTGCAGGTGCTTTGTGTTCCTGTTTCTTTTTAAGAGTGTTGAGGCTTTCTGGTTTGATGGACTGTATCTGTGAAACTATAAATAGATGTGTTTTTTAAAATTTGTGTCTTGCACTTACATATTGTTGTTATTTTTTTGACCAATATTGAAATTTAGAATTGATTTAATTAAATGCACAGATACCATTCAGATATAAACTCAAACTATTTCTTCTGATCAAATATTCGTAGGTGAAAATTAACGTGTTATGAACAATTAGTAAGTGTAATGTAAAAAGCCCCTCTTTTTAAAATACTTTAGTAATGCTATTCAGTGAAATAAAATTACATCATGTGATTCAGTGTGTAGAAGTGTCACGAAGGAGTTTTTCCACTATTACTTCTAGAGGTTAAGTTTTGGAGAAATTACGTGATCAGTAATCAAAGAATATATAATATTTATCGAATTAGAAAGTAAAACAAACAAACCAAACTTTAACATTTGACATGCAAACATTGACCTCATTTTTATTTAGTCGTACTGTCAAATAGTAAGTGTTAGTACGTTTATGTACAACAAGCATAGTAGTAGTGGATATCTATGCATTTGACTCAATTCTTTTTATACCTTTGGGCAGGTATTTGTCCTTTTACAGAGAAGGGGAGACAGGAGATTTTGTTGTTCACACTGCTGAACCTCAGAAGTGCTGTCCCCACTTGCTTAATTTCTTTCTAGTGCAGACTTAGGGAAACAGTGGACCTATTTCTTCACAGAGCTCTTGCAAGACTTAATATGAAAAATCACAGAGGCATAAATGTATTTTAGCCATTAATTTCCAACTATTTTTTCCTATCGTGCTTTATTTTTATTTTTCACATACTATCTCCTTTGGGATTAAAACAAACTAAAAGGCAAGGTTGCTTTTTTGTAAGAAAGCTCAGAGTAGAGGAAAAAAATCTTAGTTCTAAATATATCTATCTAGAGTTATAAAATAAGATAGCTTTTTCTCTGGAAGAACAAAGACATGGCAGTCTCATGGTTTTTAAAAATCTCAGAGACTTTATTTCATACCCATGTAACTGAAAGCTCTGTCTTTTCAAACTGTTTCTAAGATCAAAGATATTTTTTCACATATGTGGGATCTCATAAATCTATGGTCAAATAAACCATTTTCAAAAGCCCAGATTTATTTTTGAAATAAAATGTGGTTTATATTTTCCAGATATGTATTTAAAATTATATAAAGAACTATTTACATGGAGTAGAATGTTGAAAAGGCCATCAGTATTTCAAAGAGCTGATACTGTGTCCCAGAGCTCAAGTAAACAGTGACTGGCTCTGTCATTCACTGCAGAGATTTTCCCCAGTTTCTTTTTCAAACTTTGAAGTTTTTGATGTTAATAAACATCGAAAGTCTTAAATTTTCATGTGGTCAAACTTATGTGTCTTTTCATTTATTTCATCTGCTTCTTTTGTAAGACAGTCATTCCTAACCCCAGATCAGTTAAAGAATTACCAATATTTCTTCTGTTTTTGTTTGTTTTCTTTTGTTTTTAAACATATAACAGAGGGGCGCCTGGGTGGCACAGCGGTTAAGCGTCTGCCTTCAGCTCAGGGCGTGATCCCGGCGTTATGGGATCGAGCCCCACATCAGGCTCCTCTGCTGGGAGCCTGCTTCTTCCTCTCCCACTCCCCCTGCTTGTGTTCCCTCTCTCGCTGGCTGTCTCTATCTCTGTCAAATAAATAAATAAATAAAAATCTTAAAAAAAAAAAAAACAAAAAACATATAACAGAACTCTCTACAGACTGTTTAGGCGTATGACACGAAGTGGAGATGAGTTCATTTTTCTCCCAAATAGTCAGTTTCTTAACACTGCTTCTTATATCATTTATTTCTACACTGGTTTATGAGGATATATATTAAATTTAAAAGTAGAATCTATTTGCGATGTCAGTTCTTTTGCCAGTTTTCATTGTTGCTTTTTTCTTGTTATTTTTCAGCAAATTTCTAGCTCCTGTCACTTGTTTAATTTTTCAAATGAAGTTGGGTATTATTTACAGTCCTCCTAAACACCCCCGTAGACATTTCTATTGGAAATTACATTAAAATAATTTGGTACATTTCCAGAGCAATATTTTTTTTTATTTTAAGGGAAAAGCCATTTAAAAAAATATTTAGTTTCCACTCATTTTTAATAGCAACATATGAAGCACAGAAAACAACTTATGTATTATAACTTATGTGTCATGATTGTGAAAATAATGTATTTGAGAAAAAACATATTCAGGAAAGAATAGTAAAAAACATGTATCATGATCATTATTAAGATAGTATTTTTCAGAAAAAGAGAATATACAGAAAAGTCTAGTAAATCTGGGAAGCATGTAGGAAAATTACAAGAAGCATGTTCCAGAGCACTGAGCACCAAAATACAGGCGGTCTCCCACGCATTCATTCAAAACACAGCGGCAGTGCCAAGCACTGGGGATTTGTGGGAAATGTGACCCAGCCATGAAACATTGTGGCAAACTATAAATGTGTCTCAGATACACAGAAAGCAGGGTAGAGTGCTAAATACCATAAAGAGTACCATAACGTGCCCTGTGACTCCAGGAACTACTGGCAGAGATGATCAGAGAAAGCCCCCTCATTGAGGTGAACTTCTGAAAAATGCTGCCAGGTAGACAGGTTTGGTAACCGAGGGGATGGAAGTAAAGGCAGGCATCTTAGACACAGGGAAAGGCACGTCACTGCTGCAGAAGCTTCCAGAGAACAGCTCCCACCCGTTCTATGTGGATTCTACTCAGAACCTTAGGGCAGGTGACAAGCTACACAAAAGACTGCTGAGGAGCAAAGAAGGAAGACACCTAAATACAAGTAAAGGTACCCAGTGTGGGAAGTAAACACACCGAAGCAAATTGAGCAGGTGGTTTCAGCTTTCTGGGAATGGAGACAATTCATGAGACAGAAAACAGCACACCACAAAAGCAAGTTAATGAATAAAAAATGTTACTTGCATACTAAAGGAAAGATAATTCTGGTGAGTCTCTAATGAAAAAAAAAGGAAACGATTTTATTTTTTCTACATTACCAATACCCATTATAACAAGTATACATGAAAGTTGGATTTTACTTTAGAACCACTGAACTCATATTATTTTCTTCTTTTTTTTTTTTTTTTTAAAATATTTTATTTATTTATTCGACAGAGATAGAGACAGCCAGCGAGAGAAGGAACACAAGCAGGGGGAGTGGGAGAGGAAGAAGCAGGCATGTCATAGCAGAGGAGACTGATGTGGGGCTCGATCCCATAATGCCGGGATCACGCCCTGAGCCGAAGGCAGATGCTTAACTGCTGTGCCTCCCAGGCGCCCCTATTTTCTTATTTTTTAAAGATTTATTTATTTATTTGAGAGTGAGAGAGAGAGTGTGTGTGTGTGTGCGCGTGCGTGTGTGTACATAAGCCGGGGGAGGGGCAGAGGGAAAGAATCTCAAGGTCCCCCCCCCCCCCCGAGTTCATGACCTGAGCCGAAACCAAGAATCAAACACCCAACCAACTAAGCCACCCAGGCACCCCACTCATATTTCCTAACTCCGAATTTCTCTTTCCCGATATCACCAAGTTGCCACTTAGAAATATGAAAAGGAAAAAAAATACATAATAATCTATTTAAAAATCTGCTTTCAATAAGTTTTCAAAGCAACTCTTTTGGTTTTCTCTAAAATTACAGTTGTTCTTCCCAAATATGAACAGATTTCACTGATGCATTACCAAGGAAATGTGACAATTTTGCAAAAACCTTTCTTCACGGTGGAAATTAACTTGCAGTCTCTAGATAAGTTACAAAATCATTTCTAACAAAGTAAATACTTTACAACCAATCATTGTTTTAAATTTTAGGACTTAGCCGATGTAAGAACATAACACATGAAGTAAAGGAACAGGGCTCCTGGAAGGAAGAAACTGTCTATCTAGAAAGCTCAAATGAAGCGACTGATAAGCTGTTAGAACAAATAACAGTTTGCTCAAGTGAATGAATTTAAAATTCCTAAAAATCAATAGCATTTTTCAATCCCAGGAATAACCAACAGGAACTAAATTATAATTTTAAAAACTTGTTTATAATAACAATGACTAAGTAGTGTCCCCTTATCCACAGTTTCACTTTCCACCCATCCATTACCCACAGTCAGCATGGTGCAGGAGATGATCCTCCTCCTGAGGTACTGTCACCAGGACAGTAGAAGCCTAGCACCACGTCATAATGCCGGCATCGTTCCCCTCACTTCACCCCCTCACACAGGCATTTTATCATCTCATGTTATCATAAGATGGATGAGTATAGTACAGTAAGGTATTTTGAGAGAGAGACCACATTCACATAACTTCTGTTACACGCTATTGTTGTAATTGTTTTATTTTATTATTAATCTGTTACTGTGCCTAATTTACAAACCTTGCCATAGGTGTGTATATATAGGAAAAAACATGGGCTATATAGGGATCTATATTGTCTGCGGTTTTAGGTACCTGCTATGGGTCTTAGAACAGATTCCCTGTAAATAAGGGGAGACTACTGGGTATAAAAGAGGTCAGTTTGAAGCAAATTACAAAAATTTACAAAGAACCATGAAAGATCAGAATAAATACAGATATATGTTGAATGGGGAGATTGAATAGTATAAAATGACAGACCTATCCAAATTATTTTATCCAAACACATAGATGTGAAAAATGCAAGGTGGTAAAGATATCAACGTGGCCGAAGTCATGACTTCGTGATGACTGGTGCGACTGTACTTCTCGGTCATTATTTTATATCCTCTTATGAAAAATGTACTCCATAGCCACTGTGTAACTTCTTAGAATCTGTCACTTAATTAGGAAAGTTTCATCTCAGTAATAAGTCACTTATTACCTGTGAAATATTCCTAACCAGCTCAATCAAAGATTACTATAATATGTTTTTAATCATGGTTAATTAGATTAATAATATTAATAACCACTAAATACTTAATGAGCTCCTCCTCTGTGGCTCTTACATTTAATCATCACAATAAGCTGGGGTTGATGTTGAGTCTGCTTTCCTATTTATTGATGAGGCCTCACTGTGTGATAAATTATCTTGCCCTGGTCAAACTAGTCAGTCACCTAGATGTCTTTTTATATGGCCTTGCTTCTATCAAATGTCCAGATAAAAGGTTTTGTTTGATTTGGGGTGGTGGCATGTGTCCCAGGAGTATGTGTATATCCTAGAAATATTCCAGACTCGTTGATTATTTTTTTTTTAGATCAAGGAACACATTCTTACTAGGGTCTTCTTTGGGTAAGAGTTAATCCTACTACCAGTGTGTTTGTGTGTGTGTGTGTGTGTGTGTGTGTGTGTGTTTATTCCTAAGGTCTCAGAATGCTTTACAGGAATTCTCACTTTACTCCTCTGATCCTCCTGATTCTTATGTAAATAAATTAATCCATTTAATTTGGAAGTCTTTTCCTTAAAAATCAAAGTCAGGAATTTGGCATTTTACAAAAACCATTTTCGCATGCATTTCCTAATATTAGAAATTGCTAGACAACCTGCAGTACCATTTCCTTAAAGGAAAGATGGAAGTGGTCTTGGGAGTGGCTACCTGAAGCCTGTCTTGTGGTGGGCATTGGGGTCATTCCCCGATTCTCCGGAAGCTGCCTGTCCTTTCAAGTCAGGGCTGTGCCATTTCTGTCCTTTTTGTCTGGAGGTTGCCAAGGCTCTAAATTAATTGGACACTGGTGGAGTAGGAGTGATCTGCATGGCGGCTGAGGAGACAAGATGGAGGGGGAAATGCTTTTATGGAGTGAATTTCCTGTGTGCATGTTCCAGTTTCATTTGCCTGCTCTCTGGCCATGCATACAGATTGTATGTCCTGTAAGAGAAGTTTTGAGGGAGGCTGTGAGAATTTTCCAGGGAGATGGTGGGTGGAGTTTGGCTGTCTGCTAGTGTGGTGTTCCCGCATCCCTAATGAATTGTGATGGTATCACTTTTTATTTTCATATTCCTGTCTTGAGTATCTTCTACATTGACACCCAAAAATTTACTTTTATGTTTTGGTGGATTTTATTTTTGTCTTCAAACATGTAACCTCTATCCAGAATTATATTTTAGATACTCCAAAGTAAAAGAATTATTTGAACAAAGGCAATCTATTTAAAAAGTTCTAAAAATACATCAGGGAAGTTTTCCCCTATTATTTAGCATCACACCATATCTTCAGACTCACAAAATTCTCTACGCTGTTATTTTCCAGTTTCCTTTTTTTAAATCAATGCTTAGAGCCTTTGTCATACAATTTTTTATTTAGAGCACCAAGAATACAATAGAAAAGGAAAATTAAGGAGCCCTGATTCTTTTTTATTTTCTTTTGAATTTGATTTTTACCATCATACACAATTTGATTGAAATGATGTGCCCCTTTTCTACTGCCTAATTTTTTAGGATATCAAATCCTGTGAATTGGAGATACAATAGGCTCTCATCAGACAATCAGGAACTTCAGTTGTATTGGGAAGCTTGATTCATGTAGCTTTTATGATTCAGAGCATCTAAATGAATGAAAATCCATTTGCTCAACAGTATTTATTGAATATACACCCTCTTGGTACATAGTACTTAACAGAAACTTAGTGGCTTAATTCAATACCCATTTATTGTCTTAGTTTCTGGAGGTGAGAAATCTAGCCACAGCTCAGGTGGGTTTTTTCTTCACAGTCTTTCAAGACTGAAATTAAGGTGCTATTGGGCTACATTTTCATCTGGAACATGGTGTCTTCATCCAAACTAATATGGTTGTTGGCAGAATTCAGTTCTTTGGTACTGTTGTATGGAGGCCCTTAGCTTCTAGAGGCCTCCCACAGTACCCGCCATATAGCTCCCTTCGTAGATAATTCACATTATAGGACTTTGATATTTTAAGGCCAGTAGGAAGATCTTTGCTGCTTCCAGTCTCTGTGCCCAGGGAAGACCTACTCCCTTTTCGAAAGGGCTCCCTTGATTGAGCTGGACCCATTCAGGATAATCACCCTTTTGATGAACTCACAGTCAACTGATGATTGCATCTGTAAAACCCTTTCACCTTTGTCATATAACGTAACATAATCATGGAACTGATAGCCTTCATATTTGCAAATCCCGCTCATAATCAAGAGGAAAGGATTATACAAGGATGTGGGTCATTGGGGGTCATCTTATGTTAGGCAGAGTTTTTGGAGCTGAGGATATGCTAAGTTTTTAAAGGATCACACTTGCAACTATGTGAAAAGTAGGCTGTAGGAGAGTAAGGATGGAAAGAGGGAGACCAGATAGGAATCAATTGTAAAATCTCAAGTGAGAGCTATTGCTGGCTTAGATTAGGGTGGTAACAGTGGAGATAGGTAAAAAAGTTGGAATCAACATGTGTTTTAAAGATTTCATTTATTTGTTTATTTGAGAGAGAGAGAGAGAGAGCGAGCATGTGAGCAGGTGGAGGAACAGAGGGTGGGAGGAGAGTGAGGGGGAAAGAATCTCAGGCAGACTCCATGCTGAGTGTGGAGCCTGATGCGGGGCTTGATCTCAGGACCTTGAGATCATGACCTGAGCCGAAACCAAGAGTCAGACACTTAACCGACTGAACGACCCAGGCGCCCGTAAATCAACATACGTTTTAAAAGTAGAGCTAACAAAAAAGTTGCTTATGGATTCAATATGAAGCATGAGAAACAGAGAAATCACGGATGATTCCAAGGTTTCTGACTGATCCAGTAGAAGGATGAAGTGGGGAAGAGCACATTGCAGGGGGCAATGCAAAATCACGAGCTTAGTGTTGGATGTAATAGGTTTGAAATGACTACCAGACATCCAGGTAGAGATGCTGAGTAGATAGCTGAGTAGATCTGAAGTGTAGAGAAAGAGGTTTTAGCTAGGGATAGAAGCAGAAAGTTTTAGTTTATGGATGATATTTAAAATTGTGAGATGGATCAGATCACCTAGGGAGTGAGTGTAGTACAAGAGGAGTGGCTTGAGGACTGAGCCCTGGGGCACATTAGTGTTTAGAGGTGGCTGACTGATGAGCAGGAATAAGCTAATGACCAGTAAGGAAGAAGAAGCAAGAGAAGAGAAGCCCAGGTGCTAAGCTGAGAGCTAAGAGAAGAATGTGTTTCAAGAAAAAGAAGGGAGCAACTTCGTCAAATGCTGCTGATTGTTCAAGAAAGATGGACGCCGAGCACCTGCCCTTGGGATTACTAATGTGGAGGTTATTGATGATCTAGACAGGAGCTATTTTGTGGTCAAATAAATGCCTCATTGGGCTGAGTCCGAGAGAATGGAGCAGAGGAATTAAGAGACATCGATATGTAACACTTTGGAGGTGTTTTATGGTGCAGAAGTGGGGATTAATAGGGTAGTAGCTGGAGAGGAAGATGACATCAAGAGAGGGACTTTTTAAAAAGATAGAACATACAGCAACTAGGTCAATAAGGCCTAAATAGTTTATTAGAAGAAAACAGTAGAAAAGTCTAACTTCCCAGGCCACCAAAAGACAAAGAAGAGGGCACTGAAATTTTTTTATTTTTACCTTCTACTTGTTAGTCTTTTTTTTTTTTTTTTAAAGATTTTATTTATTTATTCGACAGAGAGAGACAGCCAGCGAGAGAGGGAACACAAGCAGGGGGAGTGGGAGAGGAAGAAGCAGGCTCATAGCGGAAGAGCCTGATGTGGGACTCGATCCCGGAACGCCGGGATCACGCCCTGAGCCAAAGGCAGACGATTAACCGCTGTGCCACCCAGGCACCCCATCTACTTGTTAGTCTTATTATGACTCTCTCTGATATTACTGTTTTTATTTTATTTATTTAACCAGATCATTACAGATGAATGGAAATCTACATAGTCATTCTCTGGCTATCTTGCAGATCCTGGTAATCCCGAGTGCTTTTTCTTGGAGGAACAATTCCATCTTCCTACTTCTCTGCCTCCTGTCTTGCAGCAAGGAGCTTATAAATGAGGCTTAGAGTTGCAGTGGTTTTTGTGGTTTGATTTATTTCCTTCTCTAACCGATGAATTTTTGCTTAGGATTCAATACTGATTTCCTTGGATGTACTTTATTTTAAAAAAAGTAGCTGAAAATGTGACTTGTCTTTGACCACATTTCTTCATGGATTAAGAATGGAGTGGAGGAACATCCAACACTCAGATGAGTGTTTCATTTGTATCTATCCTGTGGATCTTGGAATTCTCTGCCAGTAACATGAACAATTACCAGTAGCTTGTGAGTAGCCAGAGTAGATGTCACAAAGCCAGTGCAGTCTACTCATAGGAGAGAAGCCTACCAAAAGAAATATAAAAGATGTACTGCTCTCGAGAGTGGGTTCCTGTCTTTTCTCTGCCACTATAGGCTGCCGTCCACTTTCATTCACAATTTACTCCTGAAAAAGGTTTTAAAACATCAATGTACAGAAGTTAAACATGTGGCTTCATATTTCCAAAGAACTAAAAGATAAATGTGGATTTTTGTGTCCAAGTGTTATGTGATGTTCGTGTATTTATAGAATATTAAACTTAGGTTAAACTGAAATGTTGAAAGTTTTACAAAGTAGTAATTTTGTAGCTCATCTTTTGCTTTTGTCAGTAATTGTACTGTCTGTAATCTGTGAAATAAACTGTTAATACTGTTAGAAGAAAGGAGTTATCAGTGGTAGTTTTGTAAGGGGTAGAGCAGAAACTAGTGACCTAGACTTTGATGCTGGCTTGTTCTTTTTTCTTTTTAACAAGGTACTAGTTACCCTGATTCTTCTGGTAAGTAAGGTATATACCTGGCAAGTAGACCCATGAAGCTCCCCCTCCCTGTGTATTTGAGTTACTGGAATGTTCTTTGGATGCTAGTTTTCATTTAGTACTTTTGTCATCTTTTAAAATTTTCTATCACTGACCCTTATTGCTTGGACTATCTTTAGACATTGTGGTCTTGGTCCTGGGGATATCTGTCCTTTTTCCCTGTTACCTTTGCATACTGAATTGAACAGCTTCTGTCTTCTAATTGGCCAGCTGACGGTGAGCCATCCCTTTTATGCTCTTAATTATGTCCATCTTCGTTTCATTCGTACTGTTAGTATCAGCACTTGTATTTTTCCATTTCCACCCATTTTCAGAAAATAAGTAAATGTGACACAATTTTTAGATATTTGTACAAGTGAATGTTACTTGGCGAAGTTGGTTATTGTGCTTCACTGTGAGGACGTAGAGGGATGTGTGTGTCTAGCAGCTGATATGTGGCTTAGGAGAGGTGGTTTGACTATTACCCCTTTTAACATTTGAAAGCACTCTATAATTTTGATGGATTCATGTCTCACATCGAGGTCTTTGATCCATTTTGAGTTTATCTTTGTGTATGGTGTGAGAGAATGGTCCAGTTTCATTCTTCTGCATGGAGCTGTCCAATTTTCCCAGCACCATTTATTGAAGAGACGGTCTTTTTTCCATTGGATAGTTTTTCCTGCTTTGTCGAAGATTAGTTGACCATAGAGTTGAGGGTCCATATCTAGGCTCTCTATTCTGTTCCATTGATCTATGCGTCTGTTTTTGTGCCAGTACCACGCTGTCTTGGTGATCACAGCTTTGTAATATAGCTTGAATCAGGCAACGTGATGCCCCCAGCTTTGTTTTTCTTTTTCAACATTTCCTTGGCGATTTGGGGTCTTTTCTGAATCCATACAAATTTTAAGATTGTTCCAGCTCTTTGAAAACCGCCATTGGTATTTTGATCAGGATGGCGTTGAAAGTATAGATTGCTCTGGGCAGCATAGACGTTTTAACAGTGTTTATTCTTTCAATCCATGAGCATGGAATGTTTTTCCATCTTTTTGTGTCTTCTTCAATTTCTTTCATAAGTGTTTTGTAGTTTCTAAAGTATAGAGCCTTTACCTCTTTGATTAAGTTTATTCCTAGAGGAGAACATAGGCAGTAATCTCGTCAACATCAGTCACAGGAACTTCTTTCAAGACACATCTCCAAAGGCAAGGAAAACAAAAGTGAAAATGAACTTTTGGGACTTCATCAAGATAAAAAGCTTCTGCACAGTGAAGGAAACAGTCAACAAAACAAAGAGGCAACCCACGGAATAGGAGAAGATATTTGCAAATGACACTACAGATAAAGGGCTGGTATCCAAGATCTGTAAAGAACTTCTCAAACTTAACACCCAAAAAACAAATAATCAAGTCAAAAAATGGGCAGAAGACATGAACAGACACTTCTCCAAAAGAAGATATACGAATGGCTAACAGACCCATGAAAAAATGTTCAACATTGTTAGCCATCAGGGAAATTCAAATGAAAACCACATTGAGATACCACCTTATGCCAGTTAGAATGGCAAAAATTAACAAGGCAGGAAACAACAAATGCTGGAGAGGATGTGGAGAAAGGGGAACCCTCTTATGCTGTTGGTGGGAATGCAAGTTGGTACAGCCACTTTGGAAAACAGTGTGGAGGTTCCTCAAAAAGTTAAAAATAGAGCTGCCTTATGACCCAGAAATTGCACTACTGGGTATTTACCCCAAAGATACAGATGTAGTGAAAAGAAGGACCACATGCACCCCAATGTTCACAGCAGCAATGTCCACAATGGCCAAATGTGGAAGGAGCTGAGATGCCCTTCAACAGATGAATGGATAAAGAAGATGAGGTCCACATATACAATGGAATATTACTCAGGCATCAGAATGGATGAGAATACCCACCATTTGCATCGACATGGATGGAACTAGAGAAGAGTATGCTAAGTGAAGTAAGTCAAGCCAAGAAAGACAATTATCATATGATTTCACTTATATGTGGAACATAAGAAATAGCAGGGAGAACATTAGGAAAAGAAAAGAGAAAAAATGAAGGGGAGAAATCAGAGGGGGAGAAGAACCATGAGAGACTATGGACTCTGAGAAACAAACTGAGGGTTTCAGAGGGGAGGGGTTGGAGAGGTGGGTTAGCCAGTGATGGGTATTAAGGAGGGCATGTATTGCATTGGGCACTGGGTGTTATACACAAACAATGAATCATGGAACACTACATCAAAAACTAAGGATGTACTGTATGATGACTAATATAACATCATAAAAAGAAAAACAAACATTTGAAAGCACTGATTGCATGGACATCATGTTGTAAAGTTGTGGTGTGCCCACAGATAACATTGTGATCCTTGTTGAGTGTCTTCTGGGGCTGTTTTCTATTCTGTAAGATAACCAAGTTGGTGTTCATGATCAATGTGATTCTACTTAAACTTTCAGATCCTCACACAGAAAGAGTATTCTTGTTTAGATATAATTTGAACAAGTTTATTTATCTTCTTTTTTTTCAGCCCAGCACAGAGAAGAAAATGGGAATTATTATGGCTTATTTTTTAACTTTCTCTTTTAAAAAAATTTTTTTTAAAGTATCTTTTTTTTTTTTTTTAAGATTTTATTTATTTGACAGAGAGAGAGAGACAGCCAGAGAGAGAGGGAACACAAGCAGGGGAAGTGGGAGAGGAAAATGCAGGCTCCCAGCAGAGGAGCCTGATGTGGGGCTCGATCCCAGGACTCTGGGATCACGCCCTGAGCCGAAGGCAGACGCTTAACGACTGAGCCACCCAGGCACCCCTCTTTTTAAAATTTCTTAATTTTTTACATTTCTCTTAACTAAATAATTGAGGGCAGCTCATAACAAGGAAATGAATTTATGATACAATATAAAAATAAAGAGGACCACATATGGAAGTGGAAATGAAAGTGAGAAAGAACCATATGAAAAGATGACAGATATGCCGTTTGTTAGGACCTGTGGATGCCCAAGGGTGTTGACAGGCTGAGAGGCAGGCTTCCGGACAGGGAAGGGGGGGTGAGCTGGGCTAGCAGGTAGTGGTACCAGGACCCTGTTGGGGGATTATCCTGGGGCTGGGTGAGGGCCTTTGTCTCTTCAGTTGTGCACCCTACAGACTCTCATACCTCTTCTCTTAGGACTGTGGCATCAGTGTTACCCCTTAAGTGTTTCAAAATGCAGTTTACCTCCCCAGGCCCATTAAAAGAAAAGAAACAGTTCATTAGCTATAATCAACTAAAACATGGCAGTGGTCTGTGGGTCTGATGATGGCTGACACTGAGCCTTGGCCTGTTCTGGAACGCCCTCTGCCCCCTTTGCTGGAAGCCCCGGGCCCTCTCTGCCCTTCTGTGCCTCCCTTTCTGAGCTCACACTGGTTTCTGGGCATGTGGTCACGGACATGGATGTCAGCCTAGATTCCAGGTCACCAAACGTCACAGAAGCCATTGCGTTTTTTCCTGTGGTGACCTCAAGGTGAGCGGCCTTCCAGGTCCGGTTTCTCTGTGTCTGAAATCGTGATTCAGAAAGGCCACCGTGGCCGCTTCCTGCGGAGAGACTGGCTGTCGTTGTGGCAAGGACCTCGTTCTCCACGGGGAGCATTTGCTGGCCAGTGCCATCGCTGCACAGGAGAGGGGACATGGCGATGACGCAGTAAGTGCCCTGGGAGGATCACAGGGATTCGTAACAGATCCAGCAGACTTGAAGGGGGCCTGAGGTAGATGGCCTGAGGTAGATGGCGGGGCCGGCAGCCCCCTGGCCTTCTCCTCGTGTCTCGCGCACTGTGCAGTGTCCTCCTGGATACACTCTGCCTCCCTGTTCCGCTCCGCCGAGAGGCCAGCTGTTGGCAGTTGAGCTGGTGGTTTAGGGAGGAGGCAGCGTATTAGAGGAGTGAGTGGTCACAGAAGCAGCACAAGTGCACCTCCTTGAAGCCTCCGTCTGTAGGACGAGTTTTGCCAGGTGATGGATTCGGCTTAACAC